>NC_045605.1:77941871-78242023 GCF_009762305.2 Zalophus californianus
GACTTGGTGAATCCTGGCAGAAAAATAAGCTATCAACTCTATTTTGAATTACTTAATTTTATGATGTAATTTGCCAGTCATTGACACTCATGGATCAGGTACCCTACACCACAAGTCACATGCATCCCTGTTTCCATGTTTTAGCCAATTGTGTTACTCTACCTGTAATGCATTTCATTTTTCCTTCTCTTTTTTTAAAGTCACTAATTCAGGACTCTGTGCAGGTCTCTACTTTTTGTGGGTTATTAAAGCACAAAGTCTGTCTACATTAGGTCACATATTCATTGTTTGCTTTTCTGTTGCATTTATTTGATCATTGTTTTGCTCCTTATATGGCTCATGATAATTTTACTGGTGTTTATTTTAAAAAAAATTAATTTTAAAATAATTGTAGATTCACATGCAGTAATAATAATCTAGAGATTATTGTATATTATAATGTATAATATGTAATATAATATTTTATAATAATCTCTAGATTATTGTTACTAAACTATGTACCATTTACCTAGTTTTTCCCAAAATGGTAACATCCTGAAAAACTGTAGCATAATATCAAGACCAAAATATTGACATTGATACAGTCAAGACTGAGAATATTTTGTGACCACAAAGATCCCTCATGTAGCCCTTTGATAGCCACACTTACCTTAACCCCCAGCAAACACTATTTTCCATTTCTATAATTTTGTCATTTCAGGAATGTTATATAAATGGAATCATATAATATGTAACCTTTTGGGATCTGCTTTTTTCACATAGCATAATTTTTTAGAAACGTGTCCAAGTTGTTAAACAGTATGGATTGTGTATTTCTTTTTATTACTGAATAGTCTTCCATGGCATAGTTCTGTCACAGTTTATTTAACCATTCGCCTATTGAACATCTTGATTGTTGCCAGTTTGGCGCTATTAAGAATAAAGTTTCTCCAAACTTTTGTGCAGAGATTTTTCTGTGATCACAGCCTTTATCTGGGATGAATATCCAGGAGTGTAATGATGGATCATATGTTAGTTGCATATTTAGGTTTTTTTTTTTTTTTTAAATAAATTACCAAACCATTTTCCAACGTGCCTGTACCATTTACATTCTCACCAGCGATGTATGAATGATCCACTAGCTTTACATCTGGCTAGCATTAGGTTTGTTTGTCTTTTTTTTTTTTTTAAGTTTTAACAATCCTGATAGATGTATGGTGATATTCCATTATGTTTTTCATTTGTATTTCCCTACTGGCTAATAATGTTGACCATTTTCTCATGTGGTTATTTATGATCTGTGTATCATTGTAGGTAAAATGTCTCTTGTCTTTTGTCCATTTTGGGGCTATATTTTTTGAGTTTTGAAAATTCAGTATTCTAGATACTACTCCCTTTGTATACATAATTTGCAAATATTTTCTTGCAGTCCGTTGCATGCCTTTTCATCCTCTTAATGGGATTTTTACAGAGAAATAGTTAAAATATTTATGAAGTCCAACTCATCAATTGTTTTCTTTTTTTTGATATTTTACTTTAAATTTTTTATTGTTATGTTAATCACCATACATTACATCATTAGTTTTTGATGTAGTGTTCCATGATTCATTATTTGTGATTAACACCCAGTGCTCCATGCAGAATGTGCCCTCTTTAATACCCATCACCAGACTAACCCGTCCCCCTACCCCCTCCCCTCTAGAACCCTCAGTTTGTTTTTCAGAGTCCATCGTCTCTTATGGTTGGTCTCCGACTTCGATTTAATCCTCTTCATTCTTCCCCTCCTGCTATCTTCTTCTTTTTTTTTTCTTAACATATATTGCATTATTTGTTTCAGAGGTACAGATCTGTGATTCAACAGTCTTGCACAATTCACAGTGCTCACCATAGCACATACCCTCCCCAATGTCTATCACCCAGCCACCCAATCCCTCCCACCCCCCACCACTCCAACAATCCTCAGGTTGTTTCCTGAGATTAAGAATTCCTCATATCAGTGAGGTCATATGATACATGTCTTTCTCTGATTGACTTATTTCACTCAGCATAACACTCTCCAGTTCCATCCACATTGTTGCAAATGGCAAGATCTCATTCCTTTGATGGCTGCATAATATTCCATTGTGTATATATACCACATCTTCTTTATCCATTCATCCGTCGATGGACAACTTGTCTCTTTCCACAGTTTGGCTATTGTGGACATTGCTGCTATAAACATTAGGGTGCACGTACCCATTTGGATCTCTACAGGTATCTTTGTGGTAAATACCCAGTAGTGCAATTGCTGGATCGTATGGTAGCTCTATTTTCAACTTTTTGAGGAACCTCCATACTGTTTTCCAGAGTGGCTGCACCAGGTTGCATTCCCACCAACCCTCAGTGTAGGAGGGTTCCCCTTTCTACGCATCCCTGGCAACATCTGTCTTTTCCTGACTTCTTAATTTTAGCCATTCTGACTGGTGTGAGGTGGTATCTCATTGAGGTTTTGATTTGGATTTCCCTGATGCTGAGCGATGTTGAGCACTTTCTCATGTGTCTGTTGGCCATTTGGATGTCTTCTTTGGAAAAATGTCTGTTCATGTCTTCTGCCCATTTTTTGATTGGATTATTTGTTCTTTGGGTGTTGAGTTTGATAAGGTCTTTATAGATTTTGGATACTAGCCCTTTATCTGATATGTCCTTTGCAAATATCTTCTCCCATTCTGTGGGTTGTCTTTTGGTTTTGTTGACTGTTTCTTTTGCTGTGCAAAAGCTTTTTATCTTGATGAAATCCCAATAGTTCATTTTTGCCCTTGCTTCCCTTGCCTTTGGTGATGTTTCTAGGAAGAAGTTACTGTGGCTGAGGTCGAAGAGGTTGCTGCCTGTGTTCTCCTTTAGGATTTTGATGGACTCCTGTCTCACATTGAGGTCTTTCAACCATTTGGAGTCTATTTTCGTGTGTGGTGTAAGGAAGTGGTCGTTTCATTCTTCTGCATGTTTGCTGTCCAATTTTCCCAAAACCATTTGTTGATGACACTGTCTTTTTTTCCACTGGACATTCTTTCCTGCTTTGCCAAAGATTAGTTGACCATAGAGTTGAGGGTCCATCTCTGGGCTCTCCATTCTGTTCCATTGACCTATGTGTCTCTTTCTGTGCCAGTACCATACTGTCTTGATGATGACAGCTTTGTAATAGAGCTGGAAGTCTGGAATTGTGATGCCGCCAGCTTTGCTTTTCTTTTTCAACATTCCTCAGGCTATTCGGGGTCTCTTCTGGTTCCATACAAATTTTGGATTATTTGTTCCATTTCTTTGAAAAAAGTGGATGGTATTTTGATGGGGATTGCACTGAATGTGTAGATTGCTCCAGGTAGCTTTGACATCTTCACAATGTTTGTTCTTCCAATCCATGAGCATGGAACGTTTTTCCATTTCTTTGTGTCTTCCTCAATTTCTTTCATGAGTATTTTATAGTTTTCTGAGTACAGATCCTTTGCCTCTTTGGTTAGATTTATTCCTAGGTATCTTATGGTTTTGGGTGCAATTGTAAATGGGATCGACTCCTTAATTTGTCTCTCTTCTGTCTTGTTGTTGGTGTATAGGAATGCCACTGATTTCTGTGCATTGATTTTATGTCCTGCTACTTGACTGAATTCCTGTATGAGTTCTAGCAGTTTTGGGGTGGAGTCTTTTGGGTTTTCCACATGCAGTATCATATCATCTGCAAAGAGTGAGAGTTTGACTTCTTCTTTGCCGATTTGGATGCCTTTGATTTCTTTTTGTTGTCTGATTGCTGTGGCTAGGACTTCTATACTATGTTGAATAGCAGTGGTGATAGTGGACATCCCTGCCGCGTTCCTCTCCTTAGGGGGAAAGCTCTCAGCCTTTCCCCATTGAGAATGATATTCGCTGTAGGTTTATCATAGATGGCTCCCATGATATTGAGGCATGTACCCTCCATCCCTATACTCTGAAGAGTTTGATCAGGAAAGGACACTGCACTCCATCAAATGCTCCCTCCGCATCCATTGAGAGGACCATATGATTCTTGTTCCTTCTTTTGTTAATATATTGTATCACGTTGATTGGTATGTGGATGTTGAACCAACCTTGCAGCCCAGGGATAAATCCCACTTGGTCATGGTGAATAATCCTTTTAATGTACTGTTGGATCCTTTTGGCCAGCATCTCGGTGAGAATTTTTGCATCCATGTTCATCAAGGATATTGGTCTGTAATTCTCCTTTTTGATGGGGTTTTTGTCTGGTTTTGGAATCAAGGTAATGGTGGCCTCATAAAATGAGTATGGAAGTTTTCCTTCCATGTCTATTTTTGGAACAGTTTCAGGAGAATAGGTATTAATTCTTCTTCACATGTTTGGTAGAATTCCCCTGGGAAGCCATCCGGCCCTTGGCTTTTGTTTGTTGGGAGATTTATGATGACTGCTTCAATTTCCTTAGTGGTCAATGGTCTTTAGGTTTTCTATTTCTTCCTGGTTCAACATTGGTAGTTGATACATCTCTAGGAATGCATCCATTTCTTCCAGGTTATCTGATTTGCTGGCATAGAGTTGCTCATAATATGTTCTTAGAATTGTTTGTATTTCTTTGGTGTTGGTTGTGATCTCTCCTCTTTCATTCATGATTTTGTTGATTTGGGTTATTTCTCTTTTCTTTTTGACAAGTCTGGCTAGGGGTCCATCAATCTTGTTAATTCTTTCAAAGAACCAGCTCCTAGTTTTGTCAATCTGTTCTACTGTTCTTTTGGTTTCTAGTTCATTGATTTCTCTCTGATCTTTATTATTTCTCTTCTCCTGCTGGGTTTAGGCTTTATTTGCTGTTTTTTCTCTAGCTCCTTTAGGTGTAGGGTTAGGCTGTGTACCTGAGACCCCTCCTGTTTCTTGAGAAAGGCTTATATTGCTATATACTTTCCTCTCAGGACTGTCCTTGCTGTATCCCAAAGATTTTGAACAGTTGTGTTTTCATTTTCATTGGTTTCCATGAATTTTTTAAATTCTTCTTTAATTTCCTGGTTGACCCATTCATTCTTTAGTGGGATGCTCTTTAGCCTCTATGTATTTGAGTTCTTTCTGACTTTCCTCTTGTAATTGAGTTCTAGTTTCAAAGCACTGTGGTCTGAAAATATGCAGGGAATAATCCCAATCTTTTATTACCGGTTGAGACCTGATTTGTGACCTAGGATGTGCTCTATTCTGGAGAACGTTCCATGGGCACTAGAGAAGAATGTGTATTCTTTTGCTTTGGGATGGAATGCTCTGAATATGTCTGTGAAGTCCATCTGGTCCAGTGTGTCATTCAAAGTCCTTATTTCCTTGTTGATCTTTTGCTTAGATGATCTGTCCATTTCAGTCAGGGGGGCGTTGAAGTCCCCCACCATTACCATACTGCCGTCAATGTGTTTCCTTGCCTTTGCCATTAATTGCCTTATATAATTGGCAGCTCCCATGTAAGGGGCATAGATATCCATAATTGCCAGATCCTCTTGTTGGATAGACCCCCTAAGTAGGATATAGTGTCCTTCCTCATCTCCCACCACAGTCCTTGTTCCAAAATCTAATTTGTCTGATACAAGGATTGCCACCCCAGCTTTCTTTTGGTGTCCATCAGCATGGTAAATGGTTTTCCACCCCCTCACTTTCAATGTGGGGGTGTCCTTGGGTCCAAGATGAGTCTCTTGCAGACAGCACATCGATGGGTCTTGTTTTTCAATCCAATCCAATAGCCTGTGTCTTCCGATTGGGGCATTTAGCCCATTTACATTCAGGGTAACTATTGAAAGATACGAATTCAGTGCCATTTTATTGCTTGTAAGGTGACCGTCATTGTATATTGTCTGTGTTCCTTTCTGGTCTATGCTGCTTTTAGGCTCTCTCTTTGCTTAGAGGACCCCTTTCAATATTTCTTGGAGGGCTGGTTTCGTGTTTGCAAATTCCTTTAGTTTTTGTTTGTCCTGGAAGCTTTTTATCTCTCCTTCAATTTTCAATGAAAGCCTAGCTGGATACAGTATTCTTGGCTGCATATTTTTCTCATTTAGTGCTCTGAAGATATCATGCCAGTCTTTACTGGCCTGCCAGGTCTCTGTGGATAGGTCTGCTGCCAATCTAATGTTTCTACCATTGTAGGTTACATATCTCTTCTTCCGAGCTGCTTTCAGGATTTTCTCTCTGTCTCTGAGAGTTGCAAGCTTGACCATTAGATATAGGGGTGTTGACCTATTTTTATTGACCTTGAGAGGATTTTCTGTGCCTCCTGGACTTTGATGCCTGCTTCCTTCCCCACATTAGGGAAGTTCTCTGCTATTATTTACTCCAATATACCTTCTGCCCCTCTGTCTCTTTCTTCTTCTCCTGGGATCTCAATTATTCTAATGTTGTTTCATCTTAATCGTATCGCTTATCTCTCGAATTCTGCCCTCATGATCCAGTAGTTGTTTGTCTCTCTTTTTCTCAGCTTCTTTATTTTCCATCATTTGGTCTTCTATATCGCTAATTCTCTCTTCTGCCTCATTTATCCTAGCAGTTAGTGCCCCCATTTTTGATTGCAGCTCATGAATAGCCTTTTTGATTTCAACTTGGTTAGATTTTAGTTCTTTTATTTCTCCAGGAAGGGTTTCTCAAATAACTTCCATGCTTTTTTCAAGCCCAGCTAGTATCTTTAAAATCATGATTCTGAACTCTAGGTCCGACATCGTACTAATGTCCGTATTGAGTAGGTCCCTGGAAGACTGTACTACCTCTTGTTCTTTTTGTTGAGGTGATTTTTTTTGTCTTGTCATTTTGTCCAGAGGAGAATAGATGAATGAAAGAACACAATGCTAACAGGTTAACAATGTCCCCAGAAAACATACGCTAAACAAATCAGAAAAGACCTGAAACCAGGGGAGAAGAAAGGGAAAGAAAGAAAAAAGAAAGAGAGAAAAAAAAAGAAAAAGATAGAAACAAACAAAAACAGAACAAAACAAACCAAAAAAAAAAAAAAAAAACCAGAATGTGATCAAATATGATCAGGCTAGTGCATAGATCAGTGCCAGACAGTAGATTTTGGGTGTATTTTGGTCTGTTAGAAGACAGTGCCTCCTAAAATTTTAAAGAAAGAAAGACATATATGTACAAAATAAGGGTTGAGATAATGAAGTGATGGAATATGACTGTAAAGATGAAAATTATAGAAGATTTTATAAAAGGAATTGTTAAGAAGTTGTTTTAAAAAAGAAAGAAGATTTAAAAAAAAATAAAAAAAGGGAGAGAATGTTATCAGGCAGGAGACTAGAACAAAGCCATACACTAGTGATTTAGGGTATATTGTGATCTGTTAGAAGAAACTGTATCTCAAAATTTTAAAGAGAGAACAAGTTAAAAATATATGCCTAAAATAAGGGTAACTACTCTGAAGGGATAGAATATGAATCTAAAAATGAAAAATATTTTTTTTTAAAAATGGATTGATAAGATGTTGGTTGAAAAAGGGAAAAAGAAAAATTCAAAAAAAAAGTAACAAAATTAACTTTGAAAGACTAATGAATCATGGTAAAAAAGCCATGAATTCTATGTGCAGTATTCCCCTAGTGCTGGAATTCTCCCATTCTTGATTGGTAAACTTGGTCTTGGCTGGCTGTTCCTGTTGATCTTCTGGGGGAGGGGCCTGTTGCCGTGTTTTGCAAATGTCTTTGCCGGAGGTGGAATTGCCCCTCCCTTGTCGGTCCCGGCTAAGTAATCTTCTCGGGTTTCCTCTCAGGACCTTTTGTTTCCTGCAAGCTTTCCGTACAGCTTTGGAGGACGAGAGTGAAAATGTGGCCCCCAATCTCCGCCCCGGACGAGCCAAGAACTTGGGCCCCTGCTCCTGAGTGCGCCCCCAGAGAAAAGCAGTCAATCATTCCCATCTCCCCTATCTCCAGCCGCACTCTGTGCTCATCCGGCCTGTGACTGAGCGATTCTATCTCTGGCACCTGACCCCGTGTGGAGTCTCCAAACCCAGCAGATCCCTGCGGTGCACTCCCATGCCACGCCTCCCGGAGGAGGAAGGGGAGTCTTCCCCGATCTGCCACTTGGTGGGTCTCTGCTGGTGGAGCAGTGGCCCGACTGTGCCACGGATCATGCTTTATGGAAACCCCGACCTGAGAGTCTGTGCCTCTGCTCCATCTCTGCAGCTGCCTTCCCCGCTGTGATACCTGGGAGCTCTGCCGCACTCAGGCACCCCCGGTCTTTCTGTGACCCCGAGGGTCCTGAGACCACACTGTCCTGCGAGGGTTCTAACCCCTGCTTGGCCACTAAAATGACGTCCCTCCGTGGAGCCGACTTCTCAACGTTCTGATTTTGTGCTCCGCGGCTCTATCACTTGCCAGAAGCGGCTGACGGAGGCCCCGTCCCCCGCCCTTATCCTCCCGAATATTGCCTCGGATTCACTTCTCCGCATGTCCTACCTTCCAGAAAGTGGTCGCTTTTCTTTTCAGAGAGTTGTTGCTATTCTTTTCTTCGATCTCCTGTTGAGTTCATAGGTGTTCAGAATGGTTTGATCCCTATTCAGCTGAATTCCTGAGACCAGTCGAAATCCAGGTCTCCTACTCCTCCCCCATCTTGCTCTGCCCCTGAATTGTTTTCTTTTTATGTATCATACTATTAGTATCAAATCTGGAAACTCTGCCTGTCCTGAATGCTAAAGATTTTTTTTTACCAAGTTTTATATTATATTTCTATTTACATTTAAGGGAAGCATTCTGTATTTCGTACATGTGATAAATGTCCTGCCTCCCTATTTGGCCTTCTCTGACACCATACTAGTGGGTGTCTTGAGTACTTCCTAATAGTATGTAAGTCTCACTGTCCAGTTAACCTTTGCTGGCATAGGTGGATGTAGGCTACCATTTTTTTGTTGTTGTTGTATTTGACTGGATTAGAGCAGTTATTGTCCAAACATTTTCTCTTTTGTTAAGTTGCCTCTTTTTTGGTCTTGGCTATAGAGAGCATGTTTTTGCTGGTTTTTTTGGTTTTGGTGACTGTTGGCATTTTTGGGTTGCTGGCTTCTTCAGTTCTAAGTATAGGATATTTGAGGCAAAAGTTTCATGCACTGCCAATCTTTTTTCCCTTGGGTCACAATGTTCCAGCTCACCTCTTTTCCTCCACTTTTTATAGTCTTCTTAATATTTGTTTCACATAATGTCCAGGGTGTTTTTTAGTTGGTGGGAAGAATAGGGAGGTATATATCTTGGTCATTTTTCTAGGATCTTTCAGTGGTATTTTAACTTATTTATATATAATCTGGCTCCCAGGTAGGTCTTAGGTCTTTGAGACAGATACATTGCTTATGATTTAGCAGGTATAGCATAGCACCTGAGGTCATGATTATGATGGAGATGCTATTGGTTTGGTCATCTAGCCTTGCCATTTGGCAACTGTCAGCAAAGGTGGTCCTCTGCAGTCACATCTTTGCTACCACTGTTCTTCAGGCCATGAATAGACCTCTGATTCAGTCTAGGCCACTTGAAGTTCAGTACCTGAGAGATTTCAATAAAAGGCAAAGGCATGCAAGGAAAGGATGAGTGCCGAGACTGATGGACAGATTGAGAAAGAAAAGAGGTTGTTTCCATCTCTTTATGTAATTAGAGAATTTTAGAACTGAGGGTAGCTGTATTCTTCCATGTGGGCTTAAGAGGACAGTCTCTAGAAAGCAAGAGAATGAAGCCAAAATGTACAGGAAAATACAATCAGAGACACAGAGCACACTGCCTGGTTTGCATGTTGTGCTTAGGTCCTTATTCCAGATCCTTCTTACACCAGGCACCAATTCTACCTAATTGTTCATGTCCCACGCTCCATTCTTTTCACTGTACTTAAATTTGGTTTCTTCTTTTAGTCATCAAATAATAGTAAATAATTCAATCACTTTTACATATGGGATGTACCTTTTTTTTTTTAACTCTGGGAATATATTTTATAGCTTCTCTCATTTTCACTTTATTTTCCTTTTTTTCCTGGTTCTCTTAGTTTGTGTTGACAATAGCAGAGTAGGAGCATTGCAGGTGGAGGACTAGTAGGGTATTTTAGTTTCTTTTCCCTCCATTTTCCATCCTTAAGAACCACAAAATACATAATACTTACAAAATCTCCTCATACTTCTGGGAGTGACTAACAGATAACAATACATTAAAAAGCATCCATTACTTAGAAGCAGTGGAAGATTGATGTTCATTCAGTTTGACAATACATATCTAATTGCCCACTTACGAATACAGTAACATTATAGACACTTTAGAGCTATGAAATATTCATATGGAAAGGCCTCTGACTCATACTGTTAAATCTTCATGCCAAGAGTATTTTAAGGACCTTCTGAAATTTGTAGTTCATCATTATTTACTTCATTCAGAGGAAATATGTTAAAGGTTTCTATTGAAAGTTACAAGAAAGGGTGCCTATTTCTATAAGCATGTGAGTTCATGAAGTAGTGGGGAATTTCTCTTCTGATACAAGACTTGGTGGAATTATCAATAACAAGGACCTGGAAATCCTAGGTAAGCTCTAGGAGCTTTGTTAATGTGAACCTAAGATGTTACTTTAAATAGGAAAATTCACTGAGCAGAGGTACATTCAAAGTATGTTTAGAAAATTGTCTTTTATTGTTTAAGGGAATCTTGTATCAGCAACATAACCTCATTGGATCTCTAATATATTGGTGACTGTGATTTGGTTTCCTTCTGGAAAGTCCTTATATTTTAGGGTGCATTAATACTGGCAGAATGTTTGGGAAAAGGCTGAAACAATGCCTTACCTAGAAATGAAGATGAGGGGCACTTGTTGTTTTATTTCTAATCATGATAATATGGCGTGGCACTTCTTTAACTTAGTCTAAGTCTTAAAGGCGAGGATACACACATAGAACTAATCACATGACACTAATCTGTAGAGCAGCAACTACGTGCCCTGCATGGTGAAATTAATTTTCTGTATTCATTGTCTTCCCTAATTCTCACACTCCAGTGAAAAAAGAAGTACTGGCCATTTTACATATGAAGGTTAAGGAGGTTAAGCCACTTGTTCACATTCTCATATACAGAAAGCAGCACCAGCCAGGATCTGAACCCCTATCTAACTACAAACTCTACTGTATTAATCAAATTACTAGAATGTTTCTCCATGAGTGTGGCAAAATTGTTTCTTCTTGCCTAGTCTTAGATCATTTCCATTCTCAACAAAGAATTTTAGCAGGAGTTAATTGGTGGCTCAAATGTTCCAGTGTTTTTCTTTAACTCACAGTATGCTTCTGGAATTTCCTAATTTCCTTTGGAAGTGGGTTGGGGAAGGAAGATCTGCAAATAATAAGAATGTGTCTAGTTTAGGGCGCCTGAGTGGCTCAGTTGTTAAGTGTCTGCCTTTGGCTAGGGTCATGATCCCAGGGTCCTGGGATCCAACCCCGCATCCGGCTCCCTGCTCAGCGGGAAGCCTTCTTCTCCCTCTCTCACTCCCCCTGCTGTGTTCCTCTCTCACTGTGTCTCTCTTTGTCAAATAAATTAATAAAAATCTTGGGCGCCTGGGGGGCTCAGTTGGTTAAGCAACTGCCTTCGGCTCAGGTCATGATCCTGGAGTCCCGGGGTCGAGTTCCATATCGGGCTCCCTGCCCAGCGGGGAGTCTGCTTCTCCCTCTGACCCGCCCCCCTCTCATGCTCTCTATCTCATTCTCTCTCTCAAATAAATAAATAAAATCTTAAATAATTAATTAATTAATTAATAAAAATCTTAAAAAAATGTGTCTAGGCTATTTCAGGACTTGATCAGGAGTTGAATTTCCTCAAAACATTTAAGCCACCATGTAATTTAAATAACTGAATTTATATATCCCTTCCTCACTTGATCTATAATTTTCATTCATAAATGCTGAGCTTTAAAAGATGTATTCCTGGGGCACCTGGGTGGCTCAGTTGGTTAAGCATCCAACTCTTGGTTTCAGCTCACTCAAGTCATGATCTCATGAGTCGTGAGATCGAGCCTCACTTCTCGCTCTGCTCTCAGTGGGGAGTCTGCTTGAAATTCTCTCTCTCCCTCTCCCCCACTCACATGCTCTCTCTCTCAAATAAATACATCTTAAAAAAAAAGATGCATTCCTTATAAACCTTGTATTTTGCATGGCTACACGAGATGTGGTAATAAATTTAATCCTGTTGATTAGAGTATTAAGAGCATAGACTTCACTACTTTGTTCTAGGGAAATAATTTTAATAAAGACAGCAAGAACACACACAATTCAATTGAATACATGTAACATTTGCAAACAATATAGGTATAGCCCAGAAAAGAGCAGGAGCCAGACCCTGTCCTCCAAAAGGGAAAAACATACATAGTGGATTGGGATGACAATTATCCAGTGTTACAAATAAGAAACTACAGATTTCAAGTGTGAAATCAGATCTAATTGAGAGAGGAAGCAGGGAGTCTCCAGTGACAAGGTACCTGAGGTGGGACTTGAAGGATGATTTAATTTTGGCCATAGTGGGAAGAGGAAATAGGATGCTCTTGGAAGTAGGATAAACGTGAGGGAAGAGAGAGATATAGGAGAGGCCACGGAAGGAGGCATCAGGTACAGTAAGTCTAGAGTGGGTGACCAGAGAGATGTTGAATGTCAGACTAAAGCTTTTGTATTTAATTTTATGGGAAGTCTTGAGGAACCTTTTTGAATTTGTTTTGTTGAGAGATGGGGTAGTCCAACATTGCAGAAGAAAGTAATCATTTGTATATAGGATTGTTAAACCAAGCTGGGGTGATGAAGCATTCCCTAGCCCATACGGCCTATCACCTGACCTTTATTTAAGAGAAATAGAAAACCAGGAAGAGCCAATGACAATTGTCTAGACAGCAGAGAATGAGTATCTACCTAAAGGTTTACCAGGAATAGAAAAGGAAAAATCCCTTCTGGAGATGTTATGAAGTTAGAGCCTTAGGTTTTGGCAAATGATTATATGGAAGGGACAGAGAAAGCACATATAGTCATAAATACCCTAAGAAGACCATGAAAGGAAAACAACTGTGAAACTTTATTCTTGAAGAACTGTTCCTATAATAGGGATTTATAATAATAGTGTACATGGTGGTAAAGGAGTATGGAATCTAACAGAACTCCAGAAACTGTCACACACACCTTTAGAGGTTCCTAAAGGCTAGATGATTGACAATCCAACCCTGTGCTAGAGGTCAGATTTCCTTGTGGTCCCTGCTGCACCAGGAAGGAGTGTGTTGATATTTAATTTAAGACTCTGCCTTATCATTTGGGCACCGTTACTGTATGTCTTGGTGCAGGTTTTTTTTTTGTAGTTCCTACTACAAACCAATGATCTTCTCTCCAAATCGGCATCTTGAATTCCAAAGGAAGAGTGTATAATGGACCTATTTTGTACTTCTTCATGCTTGCTGTCACTTTTCACAGGCCACCAGCAAAAGATCTCTTAGAATCCTTTTGAGAATAGGAAAGCCTCAAAAATCAATAACTTAACTAAAGTAAAAGTTTATTTTCTTCACATTAAAGAAGTTTGGAGGTGGTAAAGCCTGAAAGATGTGTTAGGAAAGCAGTATCCTTTGTAATGTGGCTTCCATTTCCAAGGTAACATTATTGCTATGACACTTCAGCCATTATGTTCACTTTCTGGGCATCAGAAAAGAAAAGGAAAAGGAGAACCTTAATAACTAGAAGAATTTCCATGCATGTCTTGTTCATTCATCGTACTGACAGAATTTAGTCACAATTCTAAGCTACAAAAGAAACGTAATCATTTAGTTGCATAGCCATGTTCCTAGTTAAAAATTGCAGTTGGGGGCGCCTGGGTGGCTCAGATGGTTAAGCGTCTGCCTTTGGCTCAGGTCATGATCCCAGGGTCCTGGGATCGAGTCCCGCATCGGGCTCCCTGCTCCTTGGGAGCCTGCTTCTCCCTCTGCTTCTCTCTCTCTCTCTCTCTCTCTCTGTCTGTCATGAATAAATAAATAAAATCTTAAAAAAAAGAGTTTAAAAAAATTGGGGTTGGTTTACTAGAAGGGAAAACGATAATGGATATTGGGAGACAAATATCTGGTCCAATTTTACAATACAGTGCCATTAAGTTAAATGCCTACCATGGGTCCAAGGTGCTGTGGTTGATGGAAGAGTTAATTCAGCTGGAGTTCTGCCTATGCTGCGATCTCACTAAGGAACACAACTAGGCAGTTTTCCTTAGATAAAGACCGTGAGCAAAACAGACATCATGACTGCCCTGCCCAGAACGAGGAAGTTGAGTAAAGAGCAGATTTGGGGTAGAGTAAGCTTGGCAGTGACAGGGAATTGATGAGATCAATTTTGTTCTCATTAAGTTTTTATTGATGGTGGGCACAACTGCCCATAACTCTGTTTCTGCAGGCCAAATAAAATTATTGCAAACTAGGATATAATAAATATTATAATAGTAACTTTGAGCCTTTGCAATCATTGTGTGTTTCCCAAAGGGGACAGATGGCCTCTTACAGTGTGTGTAGGCACAAAATTGCTCTCACTTTCATTCTAGCCATGGGCTTTTCCTGCACTTTCACCTCTGAAATCATGCTTAATGAGAGCTCTACATTTCCTAGTAAATGGTAAATGGTATTTTGTATGGTTTCAGTCGTGCTGCTTTTCAATGCATACTTTTACTTCACAAATAATATGACAGGAATTGGTACCATGGCTCATCTGTGCCCTCAAATGAGCTAAAAAGGACAGTGAATTTTCTAGAAAACTGAGGCCTTTTTTTTTTTTTAAATCAAGGGTCCCCTCCCTGTGAAGACAAATAATCAAGGCAGAGTGGAATGGAGAGGTACCAGCACCTCCCATATGTTAAAACTTGGAAACCTCATTTCCTACAAATGAGTTACATAGAAGGCTACACCCAGAAGGACACAGGTGCACTTGGAAGAAACTTCAGGATATCTTGGCAGATTTGCAATTGAAGATTCTTGTTTGAAGCCTATTTTTTAATCAGAATTTTGCACTGTTCTTCTACAAATGCGCACACACACACACACACACACACACACAAAGTACGCATACTCATTGTGCCTTCCAAACTCTCACTCTTTCTGAAAAACTGTCCACTGCAGTTGAGGTGTCCCATTTATTACCAAAATTGCTAACCCCTTTGTGTTTATATTTAGATACATATTTATTCATAAGATGCATATCTCAGCCTAAGAATGTCCTTAACCTTATTGTCCATTAATCCAAATTTCACCCGACTAATTATATTCAGAGCTTAACTTTTCCACCTTGTTGAATCTGAGCTGCTGCTACTTTTATTTCCTTTTAGTATCGCCATCTGTTTTTGTAACCTAAGTATAACTTATGTTGTTCTTACTCTTCCTATAGCAGGCACTTTCAACTACACATTGGAAATAGTGTCTATTATAAGTTCATTTTTTATGGTGGATATAGTTTTTATTTTATATCTTTATTTTTAAATTTTTTTTTAAATTTTATTTATTCATGAGAGACAGAGAGAGGGGGAGAGAGAGAGAGAAAGAGAGGCAGAGGGAGAAGCAGGCTCCCAAGGAGCAGGGAGCCCGATGCGGGACTCGATCCCAGGACTCTGGGATCATGACCTGAGCCGAAGGCAGACGCTTAACCATCTGAGCCACCCAGGCGCCCTATTTTTAAATTTTTATACTATTTATTCATCCTTATAACTTTTGTATATGCATAAAGACAAAAAGTTTGGGTTTATCCAAATGTTGTAATTTAGGTTTGTTTCATGTGATGTTCTTTGACTAGGAACCACTGGGTCCGGTAGACAGATGAGTGTGTTGTTGCTTGAAACTGTTAATATCCTTCTTATAGAGCATATATTTATTGTGTTTGAGGTGAAGATTTTATTATACTTCAAGAATCATCTGAAAAGTGGTATATAAATTTTCAAGAGCCCTTATGGAGAAAGTTGTCAGATGAGGTAAGTCAGTTGGTCACGTAGCTGCTTTTAATATAGTTCCAGGAGCTGAAGAAACAATGATCCCCACCTCAATTACCTTTCTGTCACTCCTTTTTCTTTTATCAAGAGTCAAATCAAGAGTCAAAGGCTTAACAGACAGAGCCACCCAGGTGCCCTACTCCTGTTTCTTTTAAATTATATTCCCCAGCAACAACAAAATGGACATATAAGCTTTTGTCTTAGGCTTCATTTTCTAAGAACTAGGACAATTATCTTCCAAGGGCAACATGGATAAAGGAAAAGGCATAACTAGAATGGTGTCCTCTAGACTTTCCCTTATCTGAAGTCCTGGGCTCCTTTTCCTCATTCATAAATCATTGGAGACACCGATGATTGAGTTGTTATTAGATTCATCAGCCGTTCCCTCTTTGTCCTGTGGCATGAGATTTATAATGCCATGTAACCCTAGTTAAATATTATCTCTGTTTTATTTTTAACTCTCCTTATAGTTACCTCCTTTATTTTAACTGGCAAGGACCAAATGGAGTTGGCCCCACCTGCCTTTCCATTCATTCTCAATCATGACTAACATAGAAAAATGTTTCTGTGAGTTAGTCTTCATACTGGTTGTTCAGAATTTTATTTACATGGGGTCCACTCCATTGCAATCAACTATGAAGGAGAGGATTTAAAGATGCAGAGCAAAAGCCTATGCCCTCCGAAGCTATGGGCAGACCTAGGAAGGATGTATGGAGACAAGAAAGAAAAGATTAGAATTTATTCATTCAACATTTTTTTTTTAAGTGCATTCTATTTGCTAGGCTTTTGAACATTTGTAATTCAGTAGATGCATAAAGTCTGTTCTACATATATATAATCGTAGTGGTAGCTACAAAAGCTCTGGACTAGCAATAAAAAGGCACACTGCTTTTAGGTTAAATTCTGCCATTGAAAAGTGCTGTGACCTTGAGCAAATCAACTGTCCACTCGGGGACTCATTTGTCTCATCTATAAAATAAGAACGTTAAGCTGAATAAAACCCTTAAGTCTCTTCTCCATCTAAAATTCAGTGATACTAGCTCCTTTGTGTGACATTTTATTATTCATTTGCAAAATGGGAAGGTTTGCAGGGTGGCTTACTTCAGTGATGGTAAAAATATGTTTTTCAAGTATATTGAGTGCTATATAAATGCAAACTAGTTGCGGGCAAGTTTAGATATGTTTAATGCTTTGCTGTTAGCTTTCATAAAACCACTACAACATTTGAGCATCTGTTATATTTCTAGCTCTATATTTATATATTACGGGGGGGGGAAAAAGAACCTGGCTTATAAACATGTATTTCCTAAAACAGGTCCAAAGCATTTGTTTAGTTGTCCTGGAAAAGATCGAAAAATGGAAATTAAAACTTGCTTAGTTTGGTGGGGTTGTTTTTCATTGTTGTTGTTCTTAATTCTTATGATTTTACTGTTTTTGCCTCACTGAAATCTTGTAGTGATATAAGACATCCTTTTTTCTTTTTTTTACATCCTTTTGTACTAGGTGACTTGCTTACTGTCCAGCGGCTTACTTTAGCTGTTGCTTCTGAGAAAGTTTGCATCTTGCTCCCTTTACACCTACACTCCTGTGTAAATACATTGGTGCTATTGGAGGTTCTGAGCTGACCTTGAAGGGAATAGCAAAATGGACTAAAAATCCATGTGAAAGCTGAATTGCAACAATTGGAGGGTCTTTTGAAGTGTCCTTGTTTTTTCTCTGAGAATACATGTTTTTGATTGCAACTTCCACTACTAGAGTATCATGTAATTAGTTTAACATTTGAGTCTCAAAGGTCTTACTAAAATAATCATAATTTTAAAAAACTACCTCTTGTTATTTGTGATGTTAAAAAAAAGCAGTGAGTGCCTAGCAGATCACTTGGTTTGTTGTAGATGATTGATATGTAGTTGTACTCCATTACTCTTGATCCTTTGCCATGTATATATATATATATATATATTTTAAATTATCACCTATAAAGCAAAAAGCTAAATATGTATCAAATACATATTTATTGACTTGTGTATTGTCTGTTTCTTCCAGAAAGTTTTCGGAAAGGTGGATACGTCTTGACCACTGTTGTAGTTCCAGTATCTCTGACAAGAGATAGAACCAAGTAGGTTCTGAGTTCGCATTTGTTAAACAAATGGATGAACTATATTTATGTTATGGTTATTATCAAGATATTACAGAAAGTATCAAGAAGTTAGAGTTTAAATTCACATTTTTTAAAAAAAGATTTTATTTATTCATTTGAAAGAGAGCACAAGCAGGGGGAGAGGCAGGGTGAGAGGGAGAAGCGGACTCCCCGCTGAGCAGGGAGCCTGATGCGGGACTCAGTCCCAGGACCCTGGGATCATGACCTGAGCTGAAGGCAGACGCCTAACCATCTGAGTCACCAGGCGCCCAAGAAGTTTATGAAGTTTATATCTACCTGGACATAAAATAAAAAATAGCAAGGACCAAAAAAAGGTACTGTCAGTTCTTATATTATCAGCATCCCGTGCTCGCGGGTGTTAGAATTACAAGCCAGTCTCCGAGTTGCTACCTGGAGAAGAATCAAACTAAATAAAGAGACAGGGTGGGGGGAGGCAGTGTTTTCTGGTTTTTCTTTTTTTTTTTTTTTTGTCTCTGTAAGCCTACTGACATATAAAAGTATCGAATTATTGGACTTTAGAGCTGGTAGGGACCATGAAATCTTGAAGCCATTATCATTTTCATCAATATTATTAACCATTCCTGTTGGTTGAGCAATTATATCTAGTGAAAATCTAGTCAGGGAAAGCCTGTCTTTCTCTTTGTCCTTGTAAAGTTTATGCTCTTGGTTGAGGGTATGTTCAAAAATTCATTTACCATGTATTATTCACTGTGTGTCTACAAGTCTTGGGGCAGACATCTTGCTATATGTTTGAGACAAAAGACATAAAATAAATGATCATTTTATACAAAGAACTCACAGTCTTGAGAAAAGGTCAAACAAGTAAACCAATAATTTTTACATAAAATAATATAAACAATACTAAAGGTGTATATTAAAATAACAGTCAGGAGTATGGCATGTGATGATCAACAGTAGCATAGTAGATTATGTAATACATGAGCAGAACCTTAAAATACATGTAAAATTTAATAGATAAAATTTCCATAGATATGGAAAGGGGAAAGAGTGATCAGTCAGAAAAACCAGCATGTTAAAAGACGGGAAGGTGAGACAAAACATGTTTGGTGATCTAAGTAACTCTGTGGGCATAACAGGTAGGATATTGTGGGAAGCCACAGGTCGTGAAGCTGAAGTGGATGGAATTAGCAGCTTAAAACATATGGTGTGTCAGGCTGAATTTCAACTTTATATTTCAGGCTCTAAGGGCAGGTAGGCTGGTAACATGATAAAGTGGTATGAGACATGAAAAAGAGGAAGATATCTTATTGAGTTAAACTTCTGAAAGAATAAGCAGATGATTCAAAGACTAAAACCATAGACAAAATAGCACTTGGAATTAAATATACAAAATTTAAAGGTTACATATTGGAAATAGAATATGAAACATGGTAAATGGTAGGATACATTGCTAAGATCCACTTTCCAGAAAGAAGAGGTGTTATCCCAGCTTCTGGAAGTTCTGCTGGCTGACAACTTCTTTGGGGACTGCCTCTAGGTCTGAAGTGAGGTTCCTTGCTCAAGGTCAAGCTCCCTACTGTAGATCTTCTGCCTCCAAAGACTGTTTGAAGTTGGAGTGTAAAGATCAAACCCTCTTTTTTTTTTTAAGATTTTATTCATTTATTTGAGAGAGAGAGAGAGAGTGAGCACAAGTGGGATGAGGGGCAGAGAGAGAAGCAGACTCCCTGCTACAGGGAGCCCAGTGCGGGGCTCGATAAGGGGCTTGGTCCTGGGACTCCGGGATCATGACCTGAGCCGAAGGCAGATGCTTAACTGACTGAGCCACCCAGGATCCCCACGGTCAGACCCTCTTAATCCAATACTGAAAAGCTCTGAAAGGTCATACCATCTTCAGAACTCCCCATAGGATCCCATTGAACTACATCACAATTCCAGTTCTCCCTTTGCCCAACCCTGTTTACTCCCCTTCCTTTCACAAATGTTAATTCTGAACACTTCCTTTAATCAATCTCCTGTACACAGAGTTCCATCACAGAGTCTGCCTACCAGTTCCAAACAAGGGACAGGAAACTTTCTTTTCCATATTTTACCTTTTGTGAACTGTTTTTTTTCTTCCACTAAATTAAATTTAATTCCAAATATTTCTATGACTGATTATAACTTCACTCAACTTTTATAAGTACTCATATCAGCTATCCAGCAAGAAAATTTAAAATGTTGATGCAATCACATTTTTGTTATTCAGCTCATAGGGTGGAGGAGCTGTTTCTTACGCTGCACAGGAGTTGTGGTAATCCCCATATGTAGATATTTTAGCTTCAGGAACATCACCTACTTTAAAAAATTCAAGTGTGAATGGTCAGGCTAGAAAGCAATTGTAAAAACCCAGAGAGTAATGGATGATAAGAGTTCTGACAGGATCTGTGGCCTCTAGAAATAGTCAACCCTTGGGGGGGGTACCACAAAGTGGGGCCCAGGGAAATAAAAGTTCCATTCATTCTTCTTATCCTTTGGGATAGCTTACTGATTCCTCCATTAGTTGACTCCAATCAGAAGCAAGGTGACAAGATAAACTGTTGACCAGAGCATGATGAAGAAAAAATGGAACATAACTTTGAAGGAGAATATAAAATACCAAGCACAAGTCACAAAAAGCTAAAGTTGTCACAAGTGATGGGTCTTATTAGGACAGATCTGTAGTAATTATGAAGATAGTGAAAAGTTGCTTAGTTTATACCTCTTTCTTAACCTAATGACCACTCATTAGTGCTATAATGAAGTACCTAATCAATATTTGATGAATGAATAAATTAATGATTATATTTTCTTTTATCCTATAGTTTCAGGCTCCATTTCCTATTTATAAGTCTGTACTTAATACTCAGCCTTGGTTTTGGTCTGTATATCTTGTAGTTATGACATCCAGCTGTAGATGGGCATTGATTAATATCTCTGTCTCTCCTGCTCACGACTGAGTTGATTTGGCCTTTAACAACATTTTATTCAATTTCTATGGTTTATATTTGGTATTTTCTTTTTTTAAAATTTTTTAAAGATTTTATTTATTAGAGAATGAGCAAAAGAGAGCACAAGCTGGGGAGGAGAAGCAGAGAGAGAGGGAGAAGCAGGCTCCCTGCTGAGCAGGGAGCCCAACGTGGGGCTCGATACCAGGACCCTGGGATCATGACCTGAGCCGAAGGCAGACGCTTAACCTACTGAGCTACCCAGCCACCCAGTATTTGGAATTTTAAATAGATCTTTAACCTGCCCTCCTCTCTAAAAATCCCACCTGTCACAGCCCTATTTCATAGCCCCATGATGTTTTTTTCTAGCCTACTAGTCCCAACTCTATGTTTGACTTCTGCAAACAGTTTAACTGTGCACCAATCTGTTCTTCACACTATAATCCTCATGATTTTCCAAACTTTAAATTTGATCATAATATTTTCCATTTAACATCTTTTAGTGGATTCCATTAGGATGATAGAGCACTTGTGTAGCCCTCTGCAATCTGGGTTTTGTTTCATTCTTAAGTCACTTAGCTCATCATTCTCCATTATATTCTGATTCTCTGTGATCCCACGAAGCTGAATGTATTAGATTTCTTCAACAAAGTATATTCCCTCTTAGTTCTGCTGCATGTGAACATCCTTCTTCCGGGAATAAGCCACATTTTGACCTCCATTCGATCAGAGCTTCAGGATAAATTTCTTAGTGTCTATATAATGTCCATATTTTCTGAGAGATTTTAAGTTCCATGGTGTCTCTTTGTCTCTTTCTCTGCTGTCTTACTCCTATTTCCCAGATATTAGCACAATACCTGGCATATAGTTTCTAGTTACATATGTATGGAATAAATCATGTCTTCCTAGATTGTGATCCATATTCTTTTTTAGAAATGTATTGAAATATATTTTAATTTTAAGAAATTAATAAAAATGTAGATGGAAATTAATGAGCAAAATTGACTACTTAATTTCATTGATAGTAAATGTTACACAGAAACATCAAGTGCTTGAATTTATTTCCAGATATTGAGATCTGCAAAAATGTAAGATATATACCCACAACAAAAACAACTTTCATCTATTAGAAAAACATAATCTTAAAAAAAAATCTTGTGACTAACACAAGTACTATATTTTATACTATACATTTAAAGTTCTTATCAGAACTTCTATCATTCTAGGGACATCTGGATTGCTCAGTTGTTAAGCGTCTGCCTTTGGCTCAGGTCATGATCCCAGGGTCCTGGGATCGAGCCCCACATCGGGCTCCCTGCTCGGTGGGAAGCCTGCTTCTCCCTCTCCCACTCCCCCTGCTTGTGTTCCCTCTCTCGCTGTGTCTCTCTCTGTCAAATAAATAAAATCTTAAAAAAAAAAAACAACTTCTATCATTCTATACAATTATATAATAGGAGATATTTTATTTCTCCTTTCAAAAATTTATTATTTCAACAAATTTTTATTGAGCATAGAATGTTGATGTCCCAGATATAGTAGATAGTAGAGATAAAGTTATGATCAAAAGAAACAAAGACCCTACTTTTATGAAGCTTACATATTAGGTATATGATCAGGAAATTCAGAAACCAAATGCATAGCTGAAATGCAGATAAATAGCAGGGGGAAAAGAAATCAGAACAAATAGATCTAGTCAAATGAAAGAAATCCCATCAGTTACGTAAAAAAGGGAGTATAAAGAATAACTAGGTAAAATGTCTTTAACTAGCAAAAGAGGTAAAAATCAAATTCTGAAGTGTGTGAGGGTAGCAACTACAAAAACACTTGCTACTCTATGGCTTGAGGGAAAATTGAACAAAGAAGAAAGCACCTTAGAGGAAGGACCTCACAAGATTGATATTAAGACTTCTAAAAGTGCTGGTCTACCTGCTGCCAAATTACCTTCCTGCTGCCACAGTAAAAGGGGATACTATCCCGAAGTCACCCAGAAACTGGGAGAGCAGCCCACCACCATGAGAAGTGCCAAAAGGACCATCCTGAATTTGCCACTGCTGAAAAAACAAAATGATGAAGAAAAAAGTAATCCTTTTTTTCCTCCATCCTTGCCTTGTCACTCCAGTGTCTCCTATTGACAGAGCTTGACAAAGAGCCAACTGGCAAAGGGAAAATACAGTTTTCAGAGACAGGCTCCCATAGCAAAAAGGCCGTAAAAGGATGGGTGGGTGTGGAGTTAGGAGGTAATAAATTAGTAACTAGCACAAATCCCTGATAATAAGGTATTTCATCAGAGGTCTAAATGAAGTAAGGAATCCAGTTCCATTTTTCTCGGAAGAAAAAAGATTTCGGGCAGAGAAAAGAACAATTTCAGAAAACCTGGAGATGGATCACAGTTGGTAGGTTTGATGAAGAACAGGGAAGTCCACAATGCTGGAAGGGACATTGAGGAGTTCAGAGAGATAGCAACGCAACAGATCAAGGACTGGTTTTTCCTTTGAGTGACTGGAGAATTGACTGGAGGGTTCAGATCAGTGGAAGGATGTGATCTTAATTCATTTTAAAAGGATCACTTTGACTGTCATGTTGAGAAATGACAGTGGGTGGTCATGAGAAGAACCAGAACATAAATTCAGCATGAGAAAGGAGGATGGAATGGGCTGAGGTGGATATAGGGAGGTAATGTGAAGCCACTGAATTGAGGTTAGAAGAAAAAGCTGGGGGAGTTCACTGAAGAATTGTAAAGGGAATATGTGAGAGGAAGAGAGAAATCAAGAAAATGATGCCAAAGTGTTTTTTTTTTTAAATCTGATAAACAGTACCTTTTTATTTTTTTTAAAGATTTTATTTATTTATTTGAGAGAGAGAATGAGAGAGAGCGAGAGAGAGCATGAGAGGGGGGAGGGTCAGAGGGAGAAGCACACTCCCTGCTGAGCAGGGAGCCTGATCCAGGACTCTCGATCCTGGGACTCCAGGAAAATGACCCGAGCCGAAGGCAGTCGCTTAACCAACTGAACCACCCAGCCACCCCGCCAAAGTGTTTTTCTTAACCATCCTTCGTCCTGGAAGGATGGAAATGCCATGAAACTCTGATGAGGAAGTCAGGCAGGGCTGCAGTTTGGGGGTATGGAGAAATCGGGAGGTCATTTTTAGATATATTAGTTTGTTATGCCTGTTGGACACCCAAATGGTAATGTCAAATAATCCCTAGGATATACATGCAGAGGACCATCCTAGCTAGAGTTGTGTATTTAAAGTCATTGGCTTATCCATGTGGAGACATTATGTAATCTATGAGATTTGTTAATATCACCTAGGGATCAAGTGCACATAAATGAAAGAAAAGGCTGGAGAATCAGCTCAGAGTTGGGGATATGTGGAAAAACCAACAAAGAATTTGAGTTTGGCTAGTGAAACACTGGTATTACAGAAGTCAAGTAAAGCAGATATTAAGGAAAAGTGATCACTGGCTGATGCATGGAATTGTTGAAACACTATATTGTACAACTGAAACTAATAAAATGCTATGCTAACTAACTGGAATTTATTTTTTTTAATTTAAAAAATAAAGGAAGAAAGCATTAAAATATAAAGAAAAAGAAAGAAAAAAAAAAGGAAGTGATCATTTTGTTCAAAAGTGGCCAGTAGGAAGGGGCCCCTGGGTGGCTCAGTCAGTTAAGTATCTAGCTCTTGGTTTTGGCTGAGGTCAGGATCTTAGGGTCCTGAGATGGAGCCTGGGGTTGTGTTCTGTGCTCAGTGGGTAGTTTGAGATTCTTTCCTTCTCCCTCTGCCGCTCCCGCCTCTTAAATAAATAAACCTTTTTTTAAAAAAGTGCCTGGTAGGGAAATAAGGGAAGGATAAAAATTTACCATTCTATTAATACTCTTCTGCTACTCACATTGCCTCCTCTCTTTAGCTACAATTTGTACTTCTCCTATATTTAAGTAACAACCAATTAGATGTAATTTTTTCTTCAGTAACGCAACTGGATCCCAAACTCAAATTTTATTTTTTTTAAAGTTTTTATTTTAATTCCAGTTAGTTAATATACGGTGTTATATTACTTTCAGGTGTACAATATAGTAATTCAGTTCTATGCATCACCTGGCGCTCATCATGACATATATACTCCTTAATTCCCATCACCTACTTAACCCATTCCCTCTCCCAAACTCAAATTTTAATTGGTTAGCTAGAGATTAGGATTGCATTTTCCATCCTCCTTTGCTTTGTGACTTACATTACATCCCACTGACTGTACATAGTGATGAGTTCTTGTGGCAGGATCAGTTTCTGAGAGATTTTTTTTTTTTTAAACATTTTATTTATTTATTTGAGAGAGAGAGAATGAGAGATAGAGAGCACGAGAGGGAAGAGGGTCAGAGGGAGAAGCAGACTCCCTGCTGAGCAGGGAGCCCGATGTGGGACTCGATCCCGGGTCTCCAGGATCATGACCTGAGCCGAAGGCAGTCGCTTAACCAACTGAGCCACCCAGGCGCCCTGAGAGATTTTTTGTCATCCATCTTTCCTGCTATTTTAGAAATCATGATGACTGGAACAATCTTGGGATCTTTGGTTGTGTCATTCCAGTAGATTAGCACGTATATCATCTATATCAGTCTTTGACCTTAGGATGCTTAAATCCTACAGAACAATGAATTCAAATGGCCACCAAAGGAAGGCCAGAAATAGTTTATTGAAAAAACTTTGACTAAGGAACTAAAATGAGATCAAGGTCTATCCTAACACCCCCCAAGTGAGGTCACCCACTGGTTCTCTTTCCCTTTAAGTAGGCTCTATGCCCACCATGGGGCTAGAACTCATGCCCTGGGATCAAGAGTGAGGTGTTCTACCCACTGAGCCAGCCAGGTGCAACCTCTACCAGTTCTCTTAAAGTTTTCAATCATCAAAGGTACCTAGTGATGTCTGTTCATCATAGTCTGGCATTCTCATTTATACTAGGGAGAATGAATATAACTTAATGTCATTATACTTAGCTCTTAGAGGAAATGTTATATAAACAAGCTCTACCATCTTCTTCATTTCTTCCCTTTTGTTCATGTATTCCAATGTTAATATGATTTCACTGTATGTGACTGAGTGATTTAAGATAAACTAGGGTAATGCTATGGCTTAAGATAATAGCTCACTGGTATTGCTTTCTTTAGAAACAAAACTTAATTTGCTGAAGGATTTAGGGAATAGTTCCCATTTGCTTCTGGCTTTACCACAATTTTCTAATACAATTTCCTCTGTGGAATATGTGTGTTTCCTTTGGAAGAGATAGCTAACGTATCAGAAAGAGTCCTGGTCTTGCCTAGAATGGGCAGATCTAGTTTTGTGAAAAGCTAAGAAGTAACTGGCAGTTCCAGGTGAGAGGAAAGATTCTGTTCTAGGCCATGGCTCTGCACCAACCACTGATTGCATTATTTGAATTCAATTCACAGGTTCCTCTGATGTGGTTTGAAGTAGGGTTCATGAACTAATGGCCAAAGAATAATTATTGAGTCCATTTTGGTGCAAAAATATATTTTTGTTATAGCACAGGGACAGGATCCATGTGCAGAAAGAGCTGCATTCTAGTGTGAGGGGTGACTGATAATATACTTCGGAGTTGGGGGAAGTAAAGACCAGGGAAGTTTCCAAAAGGACTTTTATATGCTAAAGAAGATTTAGAGGATCTTGGAGGCCTGGCTGTGGACAAGCTAAGGTTATTTTTCCCTCTAGCAAGACATTAACATTAAGATTGGGAATTCTGGAGGGAAGTCCCACTTGGTCGGCCTCAAGTATTTGTCAATGGGCGGCAAGTCATAAAGGAGATTTAATTTTATCTGCATTTTTTTTGCCTTTGTTCTCCACCTCACCTCATTTGACTATGACTTACAGAACTCACTTAGGGAGACTCTTCATGAAATAAACAAAGATTGGCTTTCACAATACCGTATCTTGACTCTGTTGCAATATTGTGCAAACCTCTTCTTGTCTTGAAAATATTGTGCTCCAGGGGTGCCTGGGTGGCTCATATGGTTAAGCATCTGCCTTCGGCTCAGGTCATGATCCCAGGGTCCTGGGATCGAGCCCCACATCAGGCTCCTGGCTCAGCGGGGAGCCTGCTTCTCCCTCTCCCTCTGCCTCTCTCCCTGCTCATGCTCTCTCTCCCTCTCTGTATCTCTGTGTCTCAAGTGAATAAATAAAATCTTTAACAACAAAAAAAGAAAATATTGTGCTCTTTATCTCAAAATGCTTTTGCAGAGTCTTGGAGTCAATGAATTAATCTCGTGGACATAAAAGGATGAAATGATAGTTTATTAAGTGAAGGTGAGAACAGAAAGAAAGCTCTCTAGAGTGAGAGGGGTCCCGAATGGGTTGCCACTGAGGGCTTTTATGGTCTTTCTTTTATAGAAAACTGACCAGGGAACTTAAATCTTCTTGATGTCACCATGGATAGCACCATGATTACTTCTCCTTTGAATATCTTGTCTCTGACGTTTAAGACAAAGGAGGTGGTCTGGTTATGTTCGCTTATCTCTGATTTCATTATGCCTCAGCATTTCTGGGATTTTTGGTGAGCCTGATCTCATAGCCCCCTACCTATCTCTCCCTATCTAGCCCTGCCTGTCCCTTACTCAATGTTACTTGACTTTTTTCAAAACTTGAGATCCCATTAGGCTATGTGTAATAACAATCTAACCTACAGAGCGTGATTCTTATCTGTGAGATGCTGTTTTAATTACTTTACTCATTTAATCCTCACAAGTCTATCAAGTATACCCTGTTGTCCTCATTTTACAGATAAAGTAACTGAGGTAAGGAGAGAAAGGTGAGTAATTTACTCAGGGTTAGAAAGCTAATACCTTTCAGAGCCAGGTTGCATAGTAGTTGGCATCAAATTCTGGGATTTTAACCCCAACTTGCTAGTTAAGATTATTTTATAGTTTAAAGTCTTTATATACTTTGTAGGTTACACAGTTGCTTAGTCAAGATTGCCCTTTAAAACTTTGAGAAAAGGTGAAGAATTCTGTTCCCTGACTTTAAAAGTCTGGGGAATTAATGCAATACCTTGGTTTTATTTGCCTTTGTTAGGTGTTTTGACTGAGAAGTCACTTAATCCTTCTTTTCCCCAGGTAAATAACAGTGAGATATGTATTTTGTTGCTGTGGCATCTTTCACCTAAGAATCTTAAAGGGCTCTATAAATGTTATCTCATTAACAATCTCATCTCTTTATTATACATTCTTTCTGGAGTAGCTAGCAAATAATTGAAGCTCAAAAGTATTACATGACTTACTCAAGGTCACAGATTCAAACCTTTATAAACAACAAAGAAAAAAATGTGTGGGTTACTTTATTTTCATTTCTCTTGCCACATTATTGTATACCAGCCAAGAGCCTTCCTCAATTACAGTCTTAAAGCAGAATTTCACCCTTATTTTGGTTGGTCCTCAGATAAAAAGTTAGATCCTAGGTTGGCAGTCTTGCTCTTGGGATAGTGGTAATAGGAAAAATGCTTTATGTTTGTATGGTTGTTAATAAGTTTGGTCACTTATTGCCTCATTAACCTCCCAGATGTCCTGTCAGGGATAGAGGGTAAGTATAATTATCTTCACCTGTTGAATAGAAGTACTGAGACTTAGAATAATGATTACAAGCTTTATTATTTACTATATGCAGAATATTTATAAGTTGTATCTCTTTCAATTAAAAAAAAACTTCACATGTTAGGTACTAAAAATATACCTATTCTACAAGGGAAAAACTAGAAAACGGGACTCACATAAGTTAAATAGTTCCTTTCTGTTGCAACAGGCTGTATTTTTCAATACTGTTTATCTAACCCCTATGCTGCAGGACCTGAGGTCCCAGCTAGTCCTTATAGGACATGTTACAGGCAGATGCTATCACCACATCACACATACCCTTTGCTATTGTCATCTGTTTCCATCTCTTAGATGTGGATTCCTGGAAACAGATGAGACAAAGTATCCCATGCATGTTTATTAAGAAGAACTCTCAGGGGTGCCTGGGTGGCTCAATCGTTAAGCGTCTGCCTTTGGCTCAGGTCATGGTCCCAGGGTCCTGGGATCAAGCCCCGCATCGGGCTCCCTGCTTGGCGGGAAGCCTGCTTCTCCCTCTCCCACTCCTCCTGCTTGTGTTCCCTCTCTCTCTGTGTCTCTCTCTGTCAAATAAATAAGTAAAATCTTAAAAAAAAAAAGAAGAAGAAGAAGAACTCTCAGGAGGTATGCCGGAGAGGAAGTAAAAAGGCAGATGGGACAGGAGAAGAAGGTGGCCTGCAGTGAAGCCTCAGCATATCCTCCGAGGAGCTTTGTTGTTGAGAGATGGCCCTTCAGGGTTTTCCCAAATGGAGCAAGGGAGTCGAGCCTTTGTATCCACAGGCAAAGCTGTCATGAGCTGGAAGACAACACTTAGAATGTAAAGTAAACTTGGGCAAGGTAGTTGTGGATCATCTGCAACAGACGTTTACAGCAAAGAGGGTGGATACGTAGGCCTTGAAGTGTTGTGAGCAAAGCGTAGGCCTTGAAGTGTTGTGAGCAAAGCAGCATCATATCCACAACAGTCAGTAATATTCATTAGGCAGGTATCTATGTCAGGTACTGCACTGAGATCTTATATCCATGATCTCATTCCATCTTTACAACTTTAAGAGATGAATACTACACTCATTTTGCAGTTAAAGAGTATTTGTCCAAAACTACATGTGTGCTACCTTTTGCACTTAACCACTTTTATGGACTGTCTCCCTGTATTCAAGTGCCTGTTGCCAAGATGAGTAAGGTTTTATGAGTGTCTTAATTTCACTGAAATTTCACAGGTATATCCTCATTTCAAATTTGGCTGTTGATACAGATTAAATGTAAATGAAATTAAGTAAGACTACAAGTGTAGAACTGTTTTAGCTGTTAACAACGAACACACAAGCATAAGACATTTTTTTCTATTACTGGTACATGGAATGTTTTCAACAAATGGTAGCTTATTTTCATACCCATCTATCTCAGAGAGATTGGTTTTCATTGTGCCTATTTAAGGGATGGTACTTCCCCTCAGAATAATATGAAATGATCTCCAATCAATTTCAATAAAAAACAATTCTATTTTACCACATGAATTACTTAATCTGTACTACTTGTTGCCTGAAACTCCCAGATCACTTATCTCCTCCTGTACCCTCCCCACATAGTACAACACTGAAATTACCTGTGCAGCAAGGCTTAACTTGATTCTTCAGTCACTCCTAATCTGCATTAAGAGCTTTCACTGTCACCTTGAGAAAAGACATTTCTATGTCATGATCAGAAGATTCTGAATTCCATGGCAGAAAGGGATGCAGCATTTCCTAGATAGGAGTAGAGGATGGGGAGATATTTGTAGACTAATTAGGGAAGTTTATTTTTTAAGTGATTATATGGTATTTGGTCCACATAAAATCAGGAAAGGAAGAGGAATAAGAAATTTTAAGTTCCATCTCAGATGTGAGATGCCACATTCCTCACGGTACCTGACAACAATGCCTAGCATACCTGGAACTCAATTTAAAATGATTAAAGAGTAATAATGGTAATTAGGGTAGTAAAGGGATATTCTTTGTTCTATACCAAAATCCCAAATACCTTATCAGCATCCAGGGTCATCTTAGATGTCACTTCTCTCTTTGTGCTTTATTTTTCTATCCACTACAGTAGTACTACTTTTTTATTTCCTACATACTTTGAAAATTCCACAGTGCTGTAAAGACCAAGTTTTATTATCCAATTACATTTTTATGCAATTGTAACCAAAAACTTGCACAATCAGTTTCTTTCAAGCAGGTACATTTTCTATTTGAATCTGATTGATTTTGCAGTGAATGGCTGAGGTCTCAACATAAATCCATGTATTTGGTTAGGGCAGCCTGATTTCTATAGACACCATGAGAATGGAATGCAGTGAACGTAAACTTAAGATAAATTGTCACATGAGCGAGAGACCTGAACTAAATATAGACTTAAATATTACATGGATTTTACAGTTACTTTCACATTCAGATGCTGAAGTGCTAAAACACAATGAAGGGAAATCTGCCCGAGACAATGCCCATGAAGCAATGCATGAAAATAACAGAAGTCTCAGTGTTACTATCCACAAAACAAAAAACAAGAAAACATAACTAGAAGTTTAGGGGATACTATGGGAAATAATAAATTTGGGGAGCTGTTTAAAGTAGATGCAGTAATTACCTCTTTTGTAGCAGATATTACTAGTTGCTAACAGTGGAGGGAAAACAAAATGGAACTGGCAGTAGGCATCACTTTTTGAATATCACAGGAACCACAAGAATCAAATAAAATGGAAGTTCCAATGCAGTTTGGAAAGGCTTAACGAACTGATGTGATGTTAGAGGTAGACTGACAGTTTGTGGATTTAAGACATAGTTGCTCTAGGGACACCTGGGTGGCTCAGTTGGTTAAGCGTCCAACTCTTGGTTTTGGCTCAGGTCATGATCTCAGGATCTTGAGATCAAGCCTGACATCCGGGCTCTGTGCTCAGAGGGAAGTCTGCTTCCCCTCTGCCTCTGCCCTTCTCTGCCCTCCCTTGTGCACTCTTCCTCTCTCTGTTTCTCTGAAATAAATCTTAAAAAAAAAAAAAAAAAAAGAAAAGAGATGGTTGCTTTATACTCACAATAGCCCATCCTTAAGCCAGTATTGTGATTAGAGTACAGAATGTGATGATTAACCAGACTTAAGGTGTCTACTTACATCTGAAACCAGGACATTGTGTCAGCCCATATTCCAATTACAACTGAGGGAAGACAGAGGTATTGTGTCAAAGGAAAAATCACTGTTTATTTTAAGAATCAGGGTAATGGAGGCAGAACAAGCAAACAAAACAGTAAGTGTCCACTAAGACTGAACATTATCCAAAACTTTCCATATGAACTTATGTGCTTTTTTAAAATATGAATTATATATGTATCTAGACATATATACTACATATAGATACAAGAACATGAGCATGTATACTGCATAAATTATGTGTATAATATATATACTTGTTTACATAAATTATGTGTATAGCATAAGTATAATATACTTATTTACTCATTTCCTACTCAGAAAAAATGGAAGATGAAATATTTAGTGGCCCCGATCTTTATACAAGGTCACTTTCATTTGGGTTTTATAAATTTTCAGCTTTGATTTCAGCACATAGGCATACTTGAATCTGATCTGATGAGATGTAAAACTTTGCCAAAGTGATTGAGAATGACTATGTTTCTTGGTGTGACTCTTTGGAATAAATGCCATAGACACAAAAATGTATAGTTCAATTCTGGGGTTTTGTGGAAAAAAGGAAATACTAAGACAAGTGTATAATTCTTTCTAACATTGGGAAAATAAAATGTATCAGTAGTTTCTTCAGTACTGTTTTATTACTGTGTTTTTCCTCTAAAAAGGCTGCGTTTAAATAAAACCAAAGTAGTGCATTGTAATAAATAGGCAGTTTTAACTACAAGGAAAGTAGGGAAAATTACCGTATGAACATATTTCACAGCAAAAATTTAAATATGGAAGAGCTTAAGTAAGAGAACTTGTATATATAACAGGTATTACAGCTTTATTTAGCGCTTAATGTGTTTGGGTAACATTAAGAAGAGTCAAAAAATGCATGTAGATCTCATAATGTTTACTCGGTTTACATGATGCTGTATTTATAATCAAGTGTGGAGAGAAGGTAAAAGAAACTAATTTGCTTAAGAAGGGATATGATGTAGAAGAAAAAATTATTTTTAAATGAAAACAGTAAAGAACCAGATTGGAAATGAGAGAACTGGAATTCACACCCTCCAGGGTCATCAGTGAACTATTTTGACTTTGGACTAGTTACAAGGGCTTAGTTTTCCTGTTTGTAAAATAGATAAATTGAGTTCAACTCCAGGCCCTGATTCTTGTTAAATGTACAATTGTGGACAAGTTATATAACTGGCCGAGCTCAGCTTTTATATCTATACACTGGAGGTAAGAATTTCTACTCCACAGAATTATAGTGAGGATTAAATTCCTAGTCTTAAAAAGCACTGTGTAAATATTAAAACATTATGTGGAAGTTAGTATTCTTTGCTAAAGAATATAATGTGTCCTTGGAAACAAAAATTAACAAATGAAATTTCAAAGTGTTAGGCAGTTCTATAAAGCCAAAAATTTAGTAGGATTTAGCAAGTAATAAATTATTACCAAAGTAATAATATAACATTTTTTAACACACATCTAGCCATATTACAGATTGATATTATCTATTGGATAATCTATTGGAGCATAAGAAATTACTGTGAAGCATAGCAGTGTAAAACAAAAAACCTTTGTTATCTGATTATGTGTTTCTGTTGTAAGGAATCTAAGAGCAATTACCTGAATAGTTCTGCAGTTTGCCTTTTGGAGTGCTGTAAATTATTAATTAAATTACTTAGTAGGACTCTGTACATTCTCTAATTCTTGGGTGATTTTTGGTAAGATATTTTTTCATAAAGGAGGACTCTGTACATTCTCTAATTCTTGGGTGATTTTTGGTAAGATATTTTTTCATAAGGGTGTCCTTTTTTTCTAAGATGTCAAATGTGTCAGAATAATATATCTCATCATCCATTTAATATCTGTAATACCTGTAATAATGGCCCTTTTTATTCATATTGTTGACAGTATACATTATTTTCTGTATCATCGATTTCTGCTCTTATTAAAATTTCTTTCTATGTGATTATTTTGAGTTTAATTTGCTCTTTTTCTACTTTCTTATGGTGAACATTAGATCACTCTTCACAAATATTTTATCTTTCTAATATAAGCACTTATCTTTTATACATTGCTTTAATTGTATCACACAGTATTGATATGTTGTATTTTCATTTTCAACTGATTCAAAATCTTTTCCAGTTTCTGTGATTTCTTCTTTGATTTACTGTTTACTTAAAATATCTGGAAATTTTGGCATTGCATTTTTAATTTAATTCTCTTTCATCAGCGTATATGTTCTGGAAACATCAATTTTTTAAAAATGCATAGAGAATTATGTTATGGCCAGTCCTATTGTCTTTCATGGTTAATGTTCTACGTACACTTAGAGAAATGTGTTTTCTGCATTTTGGGTTAGGTGTTCTATGAATGTTAATTAGGTAAGGTTGGTAAATCATATTCTTCAAATATTTTATATCCTACCTGATATTTTGTATAGTTGCTTAGCAGTTATGAGAACGATGTGTTGAAATCTCCATCTATAACTATATTTGTTTCTCCCTTGAGTCTCTTTTAAAATTTTAAGTGCATACAGTTAACTTTGTTGCATATTTCTGATGATTTGATCTTTTTATATGAAATATACCTCTTTACCTCTAATAATATTCTACATCATGAAATCATTTTTCTATTAATATAACCACTCAACTTTTCTTATGCAAAGTGAGTTTTTTTGTCTTTATATTTAAAATACATTTTGGGGTATTTTAGGGGCTCAGTCAGTGAAGTGTCTGACTCTTAGCTCAGGTCTTGATCTCAGGGTCGTGAGTTCAAGCCCATACCCAGCCTGGAGCCTACTTAAAAAACAACAACAACAAAAAAAACAGATACACTTCTTATAGACTGTTTTAGTTGCATCTTTACCCAATTGGACATTCTCTTGTTTTTAATCGGTACTCTAATTGTTTACATTCATTTAAACTAATTACGGATATGGTTTGCTTTATGTCTACTATTTCACTATTTGCTTTCTATTTCCACCATTTGAGCTGTCATTCCTCTGTTCATTCTTGCCTCTTTTTGGCTTCACTTGTTTTTTTATCATTTTTTTCCCCTCTACTTTGGAATATCTGCTATATGTATTTGAACTTGTTCTGTGCTTACTCCAGTGACTATATTATCGATTCATACTTTTCATATTGTGCTTAAAGTTAGTGTTTACAACTTAATGTAACAGAACAAAAGACCTTTTCAATAGTGTAATTCATTTGCCAGAGCTATCCTTTGTGCTATTGTTGTCATATATTATTTCTACATATTCAAGTCAGAGACTGTAATATTACTATCTTTTTGTCTTTAAAAAAATAAGGAAAAAAGAGATAGCCTTTTACATATATCAAAATATGTGTTATTTCTGGATCTCCTCATTCTTACCTGTAAATTTGCATTTTCATGTTATGTCATTTCCCTTTAGCCTGAACAATCTCTTTTATCATCTGTGCTAGAGCAGATTCTCTGTGAAGGATCTTTCAGGTTTTATTTATTTGAAAATATCTTTATTAAAAAAGAGAGGGATGGGTGCCTGGTTGGCTCAATTGGTTAGGCGTTTGCCTTTGGCTCAGGTCATGATCCTGGCATCCTGGGATTGAGTCCCGCATCCTGCATCAGTCTCCCTGCTCAGCAAGGAGTCTACTTCTCCTCCCTGCCTCCTCCCCTGCTTGTCCTCGTGCTATCTCAAATAAATTAATTAATCTTTTAAAAAAAATAAAAATAAAAAGAGAAGGGAAGCAAACCATAAGAGACTCTTAACTATAGAAAACTAAGCGTTGCTGGGGCACCTGGGTGGTTCAGTTGTTAAGCATCTGCCTTCGGCTCAGGTCATGATCCCAGGGTCCTGGGATCGAGCCCCGCATCAGGCTCCCTGCTCCGCGGGAAGCCTGCTTCTCCCTCTGCCTGCCACTCCCCCTGCTTGTGTTCCTGTTCTCTCTATCTCTCTCTCTGTCAAATAAATAAATAAAATCTTAAAAAAAAATAGAAAACTAAGGGTTGCTGGAGGGGAAGTGTGTGGGGGAATAGATTAAATGGGTGATAGGCATTAAGGAAAGCATTTGTTGTGATGAGCACTAGGTGTTACATGTAAGTGATGAATCACTAAATTCTACTCCAGAAACCAATATCACACCATATGTTAACTAACTAGAATTTAAATAAAAATTAAAATATAGATATAGATAGATAGGATCTATCTATCTATATCTTTATTTTGCCCCTATTTGTGAAGGATATTTCGCTAAATACAAAACTCTGGATCAACGGTTTTACATTTTAAAGATACTGTTCCATTGTCTCTATTGTTTCTGTTGAGAATCTGTCATTATTGAGATTCCTTTGTTTATGATGTTCCTATTTAAGATACACTTTTCTTTTCAGTAACTTGACTAGGATATATCTAAATGTGGTTATTTTGTATTCATCCTGCTTAAATTTGGTGGAATTTCTCAAAAATGAGAATTTGTTTTTTAAACATATTTGCATTTGACCATTGCTTTTAAAAAACATATATATAATTTGTGTCCTAATGTTTTCCTCTTATTTCTTTGGAACTTTAAATATGTTTGTTAGATAACTTGCTATGATACCACAGTTCACTAAATCCTTGTTCAAATATTTCTTCAATTATTTTATTTCCCTCAGGATTGTTTCTATTTATGTGTCTTCAAGTTTACTAACCATTCACTCTTTAGTATTCAGAATTGTGATTTTTATTTCATATTGTCGGTTCTAGAGTTTACATTTAATTTTTTTTGTAGTTTAAATTTCTCTGTAGTTATCTACTAATCTCAAGATCTGTGTTGCTTTGAGTTATGTTTCCATTGATTGCTTTTGTTCTTGATTATGTTTCCATGCTTCTTTATGTTTCTAATAATTATATGCTTGGCATTGTGCCGGATACACCGTAGAGATTCTAAATTGTGTCCTCTTCTTTTAGTGGGTGCTGAATTTTCCTCTATAGATAGTTAAATCACTGATGGTTCTTTTCAGTACTGTCAGGCTGTATTTTTTTTTTTTTTTTAATGGTGAATCTGTATCAGTTTTGTTCATAGTTCTAGGATGCATCTCTTATCATAGGCATGGTTGTTACTCCAAAAGCCTGGCTTTTGTGAGTCTCAACTAAATACTTGAGGTGTTCATAAAGTACGTTGGGGGTACTCATTTCTGGCCAGATGAGAATTCGGATATCTCATAGTAGTTAAAAAACTCTGGTATCTCTATTCCAGACTCACTGCAACTGCACGTTAGCAGAACTAGGGCTTTCAGATTCTGCTCTGCGTTTACATAGCCCAGCCCTTGGCCAAGGACCTATGGCAAACCACCATGCAGTATTTTGGAGGTTTTTTTTTTTGTAAAGCATCTTCTCTGGTACTATTTTCTACAAATCCTAGGAACTTTAGAAAATCAAAACTCTAATTTCTGCCTCCTTAACTCAGTAGGATTATTGTTTTCCTTGTATTGTACCTCCTTGTACCATGGTAGTTAAGATTCTCCTCTTGAGAAAGCTGGTGTGAGCATGGGCTTGCTTTCTGGGACCCTACTCTTCCTATTTATCAATGAAAATAGTCCTCTCATCTTTTTTTTTCAAATTTCATATTTGTTTACAGTAGGAGGAAAATCCTGATACCAATTATTCCTTCATGCCTAGAAACAGAAATCTCATGATTAGTTATATTGAGTTAAATATAATGTTGGATGAGATGTCTTTGAAAACCATATGTCTAATGTTACATACATACACTGAGCAAGGAGAAGCTATGCCTTAGAAATTTTGGTTTAGCAATGGTTTTATAATGAAAGATAGTCATAAAAGAGGGACTAAATTGGGCTTTAAATGTATCTGAAGAAATTTACAGAGGTAACTGTGTGTGGCAAAAGGAAACACATACTTCCAGAAAATAAGAAATGCCATTGATTTAGAAAGTTAGGTGGAATTTAACTGAGTGGATTGGTTGGGCAGACCAGATTCCTTTGTAAATATATAGCAAAATATGAAAATGCTTTTTAAAAGGCTTAAAAAATTATACATTAAAGAATTGCTGTGCTCATTATGAAAGACTTCTTCACTCTACAAGAGGATTAATTGAGGTCTCAGTACCCTGGTGAATTCCCAATATAATCACTTGTCAAAAGCAGATTTACAATGTATCTCCTACATTTGGGTAAAGGGAAGCAGGGCAACTGTTCTGTTACTGCTTTTTCTGTTTTGTTTTTTTTTTCTTCAAGTAAATAAACCTAGTCCCAGGACAACTCACACAAACAGTGATGCTAGCAAAGAGGGGCATATAGCATTATTTCGAGGACAACCAGTATAGGGTAGAAGAGATCCCTGGGTCCTTTCTTCTTCTTGAAGTTCCATTCCAGAGATCTTTGCACTGACTTCTCACCATTCATATGAACCAGAAGGATGACTTATGAAGAGAAGGTAGGGAATTTTGTAGGTCAAAATCATTTAATACATATGACTCGGCTCAAAAGTACTGGAGAGTATAGGGTTTGGTCTTTTTTGCTTTTGTTTTTCTTGTTCGGTTGGTTGGTTGGTTTTGTATGGGGCACAGACACTTATATTCTTATATCCCTCTTCTCTTTCTTAGGATGTATTTGGCAAAAATAAATAGCCATATTAGAGGAAATTTCTTTGTAGACAGTTTTAATTAGCAACAATAAAACAGTGAGTATGAAAACAGAAAACACATTTTTGATAAACCACATAAAACACCTTGTTTTGTTTTTGGGTCTTTAACCCTCAGGCCTAGAGATGTCTGAAAAAAAATTAGTGACTGACTTAGAATATACATACATAAAAATATAATTTTTATAGTATCTTCCACCTTCCTTAGTACTGAGTAAAGTGAGAAATATCTCTCTGATTCTTCATGTATTTGTAGTGTAGTGAGGAACATAAAGTATAATGACAAAATAATATTGTAAGTGCAGCATCAAGGCAATGTAGCACATGTCCTAGACTGATGAAGGAATACTGCACCAAGTTTGTGGCAGCTGATGGGTTGGGAAAAGTATTCTAGAAAGAAGCGATGGCCTTGATGAGTCTTAAATGAGTAAAGTAAGTTACAGGTGAGTGAATGAGGGAACACTTCAGGAAAAGGGAGTAGCATGAAACATTATAATGTCAAGTCAGGGAAAACGTGTTACTCTGTTTGGAGTACAATATGGAAGTTAAGGCACAGAAAAAAGACATGTATTGAAATATTACTGAGCATAGTTTCCTAGGAGTTTTAAGGCACTATAGAAATTTGCAGCTACGGAAGGTCATATTGGGGGAATGGATTTGAGGAAAATATACCTGAGAGCAAGGAATATACTTCAGAATCAAGATAAGCCCTAAATAGAGCTCTGGTGACTCTGTTTAATTTAGGTTCAATATTGGGGTGGGGTAATTGGTATAGAGGAATACGTAGGAAGTGAAATCTACAGGACTTGGTGATTGACTCTATATGGGAGAATGGAGTTAAAAGAATTGGATGACTCCCAGGGTTGTAACTTCGGTGACTGAGTTGATGGAGGTAGGAGGGAATATACAGAAAGCTGATCAGGGAGGAGGAACAGAAGTTTAGTGTGATTGACTTTGATGTACCCAGAGGAAACTGAGGTGAGGACTCAGTGAAGAAGTCTATGCTGGAGATATATTTTTTAGACTCATAACCACATTACATATGGTAAAAGTCATAAAAATGCTAAGCTTACCTTGGGAGGAAAAGTACAGAATTTTAAAAGAAAAGTATCAACGGTGAAACTCTAGAGGATATCAGAGTTTAGTATATAAGAGCACAAAAGGAAATTCAGAAATGATGAAAACATAGCACTTTGAAAGAGAATAAATGGCAATATAATTACATAGGGGAAATTAAATGGACTTCATGAAAACTAAGCAAATGACACCATCAAGAAAGTGAAAAGATAACCCATGGGTTGGGATAAAACATTTGTAAATCAGATATCTAATAAAGGAATTGTATCCAGAATGTATAAAGAACACTTACAATTCAGAAATCACAAATAACTCAATTAAAATGGGCAAAGAATTTGAATAAACAAATCTCCCAGAATTGTACATGAATGGCCAATAGGCACATGAAAATGTGTCCAATATGATTAATCATCAGATAAATACAAATCCAAACCACAATGAGAAACCTCTTTACATCCCCAACAAAGGCTATGATAATAAACTGAAAACACCAAGTGTTGGCAAGGCTATACATAAATTAACATATTCATGTATTGCTGGTAGGAATGAACAATGGTGTAGCTATTTTGGGAAAGTTTGGCGGTTTCTCAAAAAAATTAAACAGTTATCATATAATCCAGCAATTCCTCTCCTCGGTATATACCCAAAGGAAATGGAAACAGATGTTCACATGGGAACTTTCATGTGAATGTTCATAGCAGCGTTATGTAAATAGCCAAAACATGGAAACAATCCTAATGATGAATGGATAAACACAATGTGGCAAATTCCTACAATGGAACATTATTCAGCAATTAAAAGGAATGAAGTACTGATACATGCTATAACATGGATAAACCTTGAAACAGGAAAGAAACCAGTCACATAAGACCACGTATACTAGGATTCAATTTACATGAAATGCCAAGAATTAGGCATATCTGTAGAGACCTTAATTAGATTTCAAGGGTTGGGAGAAAAAGAAAAAGCAGGGGAATAGTGAGTGACTAGTGAGTATGGAGTTTCTTTTGGAGAGATGAAAATGTTCTGGAGTTAGATAATAGTGATTTCATAACCTTATTGAGTTATTTAAAAAATACTGAATTATACACTTTAAAATAGTGGTGTTTTTGGTATCTCAATGCTGTTTTAAAAAATAGTTTCTATATCTCCCAGTCCCAGCATTTTATGGAGACTAGCCTCTCGCTTAAGTACATCGACTTTCGTGATGTCCTTTATCCAGACTCGGGTATAGTTAGGGCGAACAACTTTTGCTGAGCTGTGTTGGGATTCAGCATAGGACAAGTGGTTTCAGCTAAGTGAAACTGCCGTCTGCACTGCTGCATCTTTAAAATTCATACACCAATTCTCTGAAGCCGTAAAATCAATTCTGGATTTGAGTTTTCCTGTGACAGTGTGGACAGAGTGTCATGGGTGATGGAGACTTACGGTCTTGTAATTCTCCAAGAAGAAACAACGTCTGCTGAGTGGCAGATCTATACTTGAATTCAGAATATAATGCCTTAGTCCTCTAAATCTGCAGGAGTTTCCAAAATCTCACTTAGGATCACCTTCCAAATGGGCTTCCCTGATGCTTGCATGCCCTTCTAAGTTTGATGTCTTTTTTCTGCTTGCAGAACATGCACAGAGGCCAACAAACCTTATGGTTCTTTATTGGTATCCAATACAGGGGCATAGGTTAACTGTGAAACACAGTCTAAACAAAGTTCATTCTGATACTCTTCTTTCTTGGCTGACCATCTATAGTTGTCTATTGTTTTATGTTGTACAGCTAATAAAAAGTAATACAATTTAGGTTGGAGAATGTTTCTTCTTACATAGGTGTGTTAAAAAAATTTTCCCTCAAAAGAAATATTGTGAAGTAATACAGACTGAATTTGAATGTTACCCACTATATAAGTAACGGGTGACCTTGAGCAAGTTACTTAACCACTCTGAATCTGTCACTTCAACTGCAAAAGAAGAGGATAATAGAAATCACTAGTACATTTGGTTCCTATAATTAAGACCACAAGATAATGAATGCACACTTGTTATGTAAACAAATATGTGTTCTACAAGTATGAGTGTTATTTCCTAGTATATGTATTTTTTTATTACCAAGCAGTCATATGTTTTTGTTGAGTATGTAACTCAAATGATCACCTTCCAAACTGAGCAGGAAATCTATTGTTAAATAATTTTGACGGGAGCAAACTGAAATACATATTTTCCTTTGGAGTCAGAGTTCTGTTTTAGGAGAGTGTAGTGCAGTTTTTCTCTGTAAATGACATGTAATTCATATGTGAGTTCATTTTTATATATGCCTAGTTCTATCTATTGTGGACCCTATTGTCCAAAGGGCTGGTATCCAGTTTGCAAAAGTTATTACTCTTCTGTTTTAGTAGTCTGGGGTTTGAAAGCAATATCTGTTCTGTATAAATGTCTTAAACTTCAGTCCCATTAAAAGCAAAAACAAAAACAAATCAGTACATTAGATGATTAATTCTTTAAGCTTGTATCCTTTTTAAAATAAAGCTTTATAACAAATATTTTTCTTGCAAATCATGTTTCAAAAATTAGATTAAAAGGGATGTTTCATCTACATTTTACTGTAAGGGTCTTGCCCCTGAGAAAATAGAATGTGAGCTGAACCCTCTGGATAGGAATTCCTGTTGACCACCTGACCTTTGCCCCTCGGGGTCTTTGGTACACTTCGGTCTTTACTGAACATCAGCTTTTTGTTAGTTGTACTAGGTATAATGTTCCAGGCAACGGTAGGGTTTGCTTAAGATTTAAAAGAATCAAGTTCTTTGTTTTTTTTTTTTTTTTTTTTTTATCCAGCCTAAATTTTCATGGTCTTCAGTTACCTCATTTCTGTAATAGGGACAACATTAATTTATATCTCTCTGGGATGACTCTGGTGAGGATCAATCTAATAATGTATGAAGGAGTACTTTATAACATTTAACCAAGAAATACTGCTGGAAGATCAAAAATAAACCATGTTGTAAGGACCCTAGGATTGAACATCTCAGTAAGCGAAGTTGGCTGTTTTCCAGACTTGCTTTTACAAAAATACTACTTTGTATTAGAGTTTTTATTTTACTAATTTTTCCAAAAATAAAGCTTAATACCAGATGTTTATTATAGAAAATTTGAAAAGTATAGAAAACAAAATGACAGTCTTTTGCCCCCGGATACCACCACTCTGAGTGAATTGCTGTTAGCATTTTGATATATCTCCTCACCTGAAGGGAAGGACCCCTTCAGGTGAGTGTAATTGGGCCACCAGCTCCAACCCCACTACCCGCTGCTGGTACTAGGGGACAGATTGAAATTGAAGGAAGATCAGAAATCTTCAAAACCCAGAAGCAGCAGACGTTTTAACTTATGTCCCGAAACCTCTTTATATTCCACGTTTCCGGACTAAGAACCTTGCAGTGCAGCTTTATGGGCTCAGGGTCCGTTTCTGGACACTGCTCACTCCTGCTTTTCTAATATCTGGCTCAGGCTAATCATTATGCATTTCTGATTAGAATATTTGAAACACTCTCTAGAGCGACATTTTTCCAAACACTGTAATCAGGTGAGGGACACCTGCCTGCGACTCTGAGCGACTCTGAGCGTCTGAGAGTCTTTCCCAGTGAATTCTGTCTCACATCCTGCTGAGTACTCAGGCTCAATTACTGGAAGATTAGATTTCTTTCTTCGCCCCCCACCCCCGCCCCGCCCTTCCCCTCCCCTTCCTCCTTCTCCCCAGCCTCCAGAGAAGGAGAATGAATGATCAGCCCCAAGAGGGTGTGCAGCCGGGTGAGCGCAGCCTGTAGACCCGAGCGCGGGGCCATCTCCGCCCCCCCCCCGCCCCCCGCCCGCGCCGCCTCCAGCGCGAGTGACAACGCGCCCTCCAGGCTCGGGAGCAGCGGCCTGCCGAACAATCCCCGGTAGGGCTCGCCTCGCTGGTGACATCACTGCCGAAGATACTCCCCGCTCTCAGTGCCTGCCTTCGCGAGGCGTCCGTCCGTTTGTCTGTTTCCTTCCGTCCGCTGCAGACGGCTCTTCGCCGGCCGGGGACAGAGCCAGGCGCCGCGGAGCGACAGGACCCGGAGGAGGAGGGAGAGCAAAGGCAGCGAGGGAAGGAGGACCCCGGCAGGCGACAGCATGAAATTCAGCCCAGCGCACTACTTGCTGCCTCTCCTGCCGGCGCTGGTCCTCAGCACCAGGTGAGTCCGGGAGCGGGAGTGACCGGAGCCGAGGGGCGCCGCCGGTGGGCTGGTCCTACTGCAGGTCACCTGTGGGGGCCAAGGACAGACACTTCAGCTCTTTGCATCTCCCGCCTAAGTTAAAGGGTACCTCTGTGTTTTGGGCTCTGAAATCATTCCGGGAGAGTAGAGCCCTTTTCTAGTTACCCTAGCCCTTAGAGAAAGTCTCAGTGTTCCTATCAGTGAGGGGACTAAGCGCTTCCCCCTTCAAAGAAAAGATGTTTTTCTCCAGCCCTAGTAGGAGCACAGATAACAGGCAGTGACAGACCAAAATAAAGGAAATGGAGAGACAATGAGGGAATTGTCACCGGGCCATGTCTTTACATTAGAGCTGTCTTAATAGCCACAGGGCTTACCTCCTCTAAATGTGTCTGATTTTAAGGTACCGGAACCAGAGAAAAATGATTAATACTGGAAGATGGTAAGCTTTGTACAAAAGTTCCTGGACATGTGAAATGGCCTGTTTTAAGTTCTTGAGTAGGCTTAGTGGTAGGCATTTTCATTTGGCTATCTTGTGAACAGGTCTAATTAAAGAACACACAAGGCGATGAAAAGTTAGAAGACACTCTCAGAGTGCTGATACAGAGACCCTAGTCAGAAACAATTAAGTACTGTACTCGTCACTGGCCACAGATGGGACTTTAAGCCCCAGTACAGAGAAGCTATTTTTAGTGGAGGTTTAAAATGCAGTGGTTGAAAAGAGTTTTGTGACTCCCCACTGTTGATCAAGTCCCAAAGTTGGTGATGGGTTTGCATGCTTTGTCCTCAAGAGAAGCACAAAGGTGGTCTGTTTCATTGCCCAGGACTGAGCCTTTATTCTGTATGCCCTTAACATCATACTGGCAGCAACCTCTTTCCCTTGGCTACTATGAAATAAAATAATCCTCTCAGCATGAGGATCGTTTCAAATCTCTGTGAATGGAAACATTATCTGATTGTGCATCTGATGGAAAATGAAGAGGGAAAACAGGATTATATCAAATTCTGAAATTAAGAATGAGGAAAACTCATTATCTGTAAAAATGAGGCAGTAAAATTCTTGATTCCATTCTTAATCTATACATCCTCTTTCAGATTCTTCTAACCAGACTTTCCTTTTAGAGTGAGGACTGTTTGATTTAGCCCTAATCGTTCATAAACTTAGTCTTTCCTTGCAGACAAAGCCCAGGTGACTTTCCCAGATTAAAATGGAATATGAGTTATATATATTTTTTTATTTTTTCTAAGGGTTGCTTGTCACTTCGGTTCACAAAATGCAGATGGTTTCAAAATCACTTTGCTTCCCAGTATTTTACTAACTTACTCCAATTACAGAACCCATTTTAATATTTGTGGTTAACTCTAAATGACTCAGTGCAAATTGTACATCAGTCATCTTTTTTAAGTGTCTTGCCACTTACTCTGAACTCTTGTTGTAGTTTAATAACTGTGATTTCTAGAAAAAGGAAATTCTCAAAGTTTGAACACTTAAGTAGGTGCCTGTCATCATATGCACAAAATAATAAATATTTAAACAATAGAAACCCAGCCCACAATGATTTTTAAAGACAGTGAAAATCTCTAGTGTTCCCAAAGTCCATTTGCTTTTTAAGGATGCTATAATTTAAGTGACTCAGGAAGCTGTATAGTCTCTAGCTTTTAAAGTTTTAGTATTGGTTACATAATACAAAAAGCCATCATCTTTCCTTTTATGGAAGTGTTAATTTTTAGTAGGATAAAATTTTTAAATAGCCAACACATTTATTACAACAAAAATTAGAATTACTCATTCCTAGTTTACTTTAGATATGAAACTTCTGCAGTATCGTTTGTATCTAAAAACTTATGTCAGGTCTTTAAATTTTCCTTCTTGCAACTCAACAGAAAGAGCATGTTGGGCTTAAAGTGAAACTTTTCATAATCAGTGCTCTGTCTTGTTGTGATTACTCTGTAGCAATTTATTTTACTGGATATCCAGATCATCTTGTGACAGCAGATTTGACAATGAATATGCTACTACCAAATACGTCATTTTGCAAGAAGAGATTATATTTTAATGGTTTCTAACAGAAGGCCATTCTCTTTGTGATAGTTAAGATCTCTTATAGGCATATGGTTCATGTGCAGGCTAGAACCTCAACTAAACAGGTTTGTAAGAACAGTTGCATTAGTAGAGATGAGTTTATTGTCCTCCTGAGAAAAAACTGTAGTTCAGCCATGAGCACCTGGTGACAGTGGATTTTTCTAGCCAAAGACTTTTTGTTAGTTTCTTAGTCAGTGGTCTTGTGTGTGAAGCAAGTGGCATTTCACATGCTTATATCATGTTGAAAGCATTAGCATTAGCAAAGCATTAGCAAAGATTTTCTTACAGCCTTTGGATGGTATCATTTTTATTGTCAAGTTCTTTTCAAAGTGTTAAGAATGTGGATCTGAGTCTCTTAATGCAAAAAAAAAAAAAAAAGTATTCGTTTCAACATCCCTTTCTCTGGGCATAGCTCTTTAATACCAGATTATTATCTTTCCAAGAGGCCTAAAGTTTAGTTTTGTTTTATAGTAAAGGAATGTGTTCACTAAGGCACATGCTACAATTAGAGAAAGATTGTTACTGTATAATAGTTTTTTATCCACAGGGATGAAAACTGTAAAACAGTTTTGCCTTTTAAATATGAATTTTTTGGATAGCTTTCTGTTTTCGTTTGCTCTTCGTCTTCACATTTCTGTAACAACTTTAGGTGCTGAAGCCGAAAAATTCCATAATTTACACCATCGTGAACGACTTTGATGCCCCTCAATCAGAGTTACTTTGTCTTGAAAAAAAGTTAAATGTTCACCATCAACAATAACCAAGAATTATTTTACTGGTAAGCCCCATGGAGTTAAAAAAGCGCTGTTTAATTTTCTGGATATTGTCCCTCCTGTTTAGAAAGTACATACAAATTCAAAACATCAAGTTAATGTTATGAATTATGAAGTTAATGCAGAAACCCATTTAACCTGTGCACAAATAAATGTGGTCAAAGAAAGCAAACATGTTGGCTTAATAGCTTTAGAGTAGAATGACTATACTTTTTTAAAGAGCTTCCTTCTGTAGGAGTATTAAATTGCTGTTCAAGGCAGCCAGCAATTCACTTCAGAAAGAAGTAGTATAGGTATTGAAAGGAATAGTAGGGTGAAAAAATCTTTAGAAGTTCTTGGTGAAAAGGGACCCATGGAGTGCTGGAGAAGGCTTGTGCTTTAGTCTGTTGAACCTCAGTTCCTTTATGCTGTGATTCTACTCTTGATGCCTTTGGTTTATTGAGTTTTAAATGACTTAATGGGAAGAGAAACATGGCAGGGGAGGAGTGAAGGTCTACTGACTTCTGGTGGTGTTCCGTCAAGCAAGGACTTTAAGCAGATGGTAGGCTTATAGTCCTCCCCATAGGAGTCACCTTAGAGGTCTCTCCTGGGCCCTCTGATCAGCAGTCATACCACATGTTTACTTTGGAATCTATTTTTAGATATTATATATTGAAGATGCTCTAGGCTCTTATTTGCTCTGTACCTTAAACTAACCTCAGAATTAAATTGATGTATAGGATAAAGAAAAGACTGGAATCACAATAAAAACACAATAAGCACCTTTTTTAAAAAAATTAAGCAAATAAATTTGATGTAGGAAGCAGTCTTCCTTAACACCCCCCCCCCGCCACCCGCTGTTGATATGAGGTAATTGTGGGTTTGTTTTCCCAAGCCCTACACAGAGTGAGTCTTGCCACAGACACCTTTATATGGCCCTATGTACATTCCTTTGAGATAAGAATTGCACTCTTCTGTGTAATCAAGTTAGAGACAGGTCTTCTCTTGGCTAAGAAGATATTAACAAGCGAATTTTTGATTTCAAATTTCAATTCTGGACCTTAGTTGCCTATTTCCAATAGCAATTTTTAAAATGACTTATTTGGGGATTATCTTTGTGGATTAATTCCCCTCACGACTAATAAGAGACCCCTCAAACATTTATGATTTGATCACAATTGTCCCACACCAAACTCCAGGTAATTGGAAGGGGGAATTTGACCTACCCACCAGGAAGCAAAAAATCACTGAAACCACTGAGAGGTATGTGATTGTAATGATGTTTTTTCTCAAGAGTGTCTTGAGAGCACTTGTGTGTGGTACGTGTGCTTGAGAGCCTGTTGTTGACTGATTTCTAAAGGAAATCCCCTTAATAAATAGGGCTAAATCTTTTAACCTGATTAAACAGATATTTAATATTAAGTTTTCTTCTCCAGAAAAGAAAAAAAAAATCCATTTGAACTTCATAACTTTAGAAGTTGTCTGAGATGTCTTCATTATCACACATTAGAAGTGTGCCTGCAATGTGTCAGGCATCAGGACCATAAGATACTAGTTACAGATGCATGTCCTCATAATTGAGTCATGTACAGAAATAGTGTCAAGGCAAAATTAGGTAAAATAGCAACAAACAGTTTAAAGTTCTAGATAGGAATAGAGAAAACAGTGACTAGTGCCATTGAAGAAGTATCAGGAGTAACTTACTTCCACTTTCAAGGGCAGTGAGAGAAGGAATATTTTGTAATAAACTTTAACATCCTGCAACACTTGCTAACCATATGATGTTAGGTAAATTGCTTATCCTATCCAGTTTTCCCATGAAGAAAATAGGACTACTTGTAGAAACTACCTGAGAGGTAAGGACTGAACGAGTTTATTTAGGAAAGGAGTTTGCATACTTCTTGGGACATAAGAAGTGATCCACCAGGGGTTAGCCTGTGCAGTTACTTTGATTATGTTCACAAAATGTTTGTGTCTGTGATTGATTGGACATAGCAAAATAAATGAAAAATTGGATACAAGTCAGTTGAATGACAGAAATTAACAAGAATTACAGTCCTCATCCAAAAGAAAGAAAATATTGGCAAAGAAGAGAGGAAGCAATAGAAGTAATGAGGGTTATCTTGTTACTAGGCTGGTTCTTTCCAAAAGTGTTTTGGTGGCAAAGTGCCTGGGTGATGCTGTGCACTTTGGCCAACACCATGAAAAATTGCGTTATCATATAGAATATGATTTAGCACAGAAGTGCATATTTAGCTACCTGTATATCTATTTAAAATTTAATTGTATATATAGCACATAAAAATAACAAATCAAAGCCACGAGTGCAGGTGTCAATAAAAGGATGCTATGAAACTGCATAAGCAGGATTGATATAGAAGGTTCTACAATTTTATTTTCTACTTGTCAGTTGATTTCCTAATCTGTTAAATACATTTTCTTTTAATTTTTCTAAATACGTGACACAGATTTTTGTCTACTGTTGAGAACAGTTTGAAAACCAGTGATATAGAAGAAACCTAACTATGTGTGAAGAATCATCACATGAAAGGGTTATCCCTAAGCTAATTTTGAAAATGACCTTATTGATCATCTAGTTTCAATTAGTTTGCACATATTTTATCGTAAACTTTTCGTAATTTTGCCAGAAATCATGGCAATCATTAAATGAAAATATTTTTTTTTGCCATAGATTATTGTGTGTGTATGTGAACGGGTGTTGATGTCTGTTAATCTAGTGAATCATAGAAAAGAGTATTATTTGCTGCTATGGGGAGATATAAAGCATAGATAATGGTAAGTCTGCATCGAAGAGAGGACATGTTTACTGGGGCATCTACGAACTTTGCTTCATAATTATGGGAGGTAAAAAAATATCAAAATAAACCATCACGTTCAAATACGAGCTGAAGGTCAACCAAGTAAACAGTGTGCTCTGAGAATGCTTTGATAAACACTAGGAGACATCGTTATACCATAGGTAGTGATTGCATTGCAATTATGTCTGACTTGTTTGGTGTTGCTTTCAAGTGTTTTAATCTCTTTAAAGAGTTTGTTATTGGGAAGCATACTGTGAATATAAGGTTGCATTCTAGTCTAAAGCCCTTCATTTTAGAGATGAGAACAGTGAGGTCCAAAGTGACAGACTCTCATCTAAGTTCACATAGGAAAACCAGAATGAGGACTTAGAATTTTCCCCAGTATTCTTTCTGTTCTATCATGTGACTGCTTTCCATGACATAGTTCTTCTATAATCAAGCCATCTTTGTATAGTTGGTCCCTACAATATATTCAGAATTTTTCCAGTTATCGTGGAGTAAGAAGTAGTTCTAAAACATTCTCTGAGCACATATACTCATGATAGAACAACAGGCTACCGTCAAAGGAAATCACAGCAATGCAGATTTGAACGCCATTTATTTGTCTATATTCAGTTGTTTTTTGAAGAGTGAGCTGGCTTAAAAAGAGACTCCAGGTCATTTTCAAAACCCAAAGCAGTCATTAATGAGTTCTCACCTTTGCAGGCAATTTACCCCTCAAGCAATATACCTCTAATGGTCCCTGTTGATTTTTCAGTTCTGTTGTGAAGGTGATATTGTTGGTGCCCTTGGGATCTTTTCATTGAAACTATTTCCTACAAATGGAGTTCCTAGCTAGGCATTTGCTTTTATATTCCTCTCCTGTTAAATCTATGTTGTAATTCTGTGGTATTGCTCAATGGGAAACACACTCAACTGTCTTACAAAGATGAGTTCCTAAATATGTTCACATTGAACTTTATGGTGAGCATACATTTTGTTTGGTTTATGTGTCTCTACATTTTATCATGGCCAATGAGCAACTTATATAGGGTTATATATTTTTAGGATCAGTTGGTCACAGATTTTATCCTGCGTGTACATATTACAAGCTCTTTTTCACTGGATAGGTTTCTTAACCATCCAGACTTCAATTACTCATCTGTAAAATGGAAAATAATGTCCATCTTTTAGGGTTATTAGGATTAAAGAAAATGTGCTTAAGTGCACATAGCTGTACTTCACAGTCTTTAAGAGATCCTAGGACATGTCAGCTATTACTATAGGTAGAGAGTACAATTTAGTGTGTGAATTTTATATTGGATACCTCAAGCAACCAACATTTAATGATTTTATTAAAAATCAAAATAAATTCCTTAAGTGAGTTGATTCTGATAAGATTTTGCTGGGGGGAGGGAGGGAGGGAGGGAATTGAGCCCAGTGACTGATCCTTGGGGGACAAATGGAAACTAAACCATGCAAAAACTTGACATCTTCCAAAATAGTCCCTGCAGCTGAGCTAAGGTATTGGTAGCAGCTATTGCAGATTCTGGACCAGCTTCATCTCATGTCCTTATAGAGGATGTGACTTCCTCCTGCCTATCCTCCAGAGGATTATTAGGGTTTCTGATTTCCTGTCCTTCAAACTAATATTCAGAACACTTTGAGCAGAAGCATGTAGTGAGCAGGGTTTACAGGAAGTATCTGCCCTGTCATATGGTTTAAATTCAAAGAATATGAACTCAGACTTTGGATTAGCCTCACTAGCTACATGACTTCATGTCAGTTAACAACTCGTAGCCACACTGTCCTCATCAATTAAAAAAAAGTGATAACAATGCTTCTTTGATTTAAGAGTATTTAATAAGCTAATGTGCAAAAAGAAGAGTGTCTGGAACTGAGAAATTCAAATTCAACTCAATATATTTCCACTCTTATCTGATTGAAAGGGTTTAGAGCAATTTTACCCTACCTTAGTTTACTTTGATTTCAGAAAGTGCTGTCTTTCATCAACATACCTCTCATGGGCAAGACAGAAGTATCGGTGAAGAGATTTTGGAGCTCAGTCCCATCTTCGCTTATCACAGATGATAAAACTGAAGGGAGACTGTATATTTCCTTTCTAAATTCATGCAGATAATTTGAGACCAAAGTAAAAGCCAATTCTGGGACATCCTAACCCATCCCAGTTAGCAGCAATGTTTAAGCACCTGCAACTTCAAGAAAAAATAAAGGAAACCAGTATAGCCTCACCTAGCTTCTATTTTGGGTCTGAAGGCTCTAAATTATCTGGCTAATAGTTAAACATTAAATATAGTTATTAAAATTATATTACCATAATATGTTAATGCCTTTTAAGTAAGTTCATTTTTCCAAGTTTATCTGAAGATGAGAGAGCCAAGGAGGTCTATCTTAAACTGGGACAGCATAACAGCCACAAGCCTTTTAGACGAACTGAGGGTTCTGAACTCTATAATCATTCAGTCTTCTCACATGGGGTAAGCTTGGTCATGACCTCCACAGAATGGTGACGAAGGGGCTAGAATGGCAAAGGGAAACGAGAAACCTCACACACTAGGTCTCTGAATGGTGTATGCGTGGACAGAGATGGTGCCAGTGGAAAGTCCCAGATTACTAGACTTTCTGTTTTCATTGGTTTGTTGTTGTTGTTGTTGTTATTTTGTTTTTAAAATTCTCTTTTCTAACACTTGCAGTCATTCATTGGCTGTCTTTGCAGTGAACTAAGCCATTCGCATTGGGCAGGAAAAAGGGGGGAGACTGAATTATAAGAGAAACAAGACAGTGCATGAAAAATTGAAGTGGCGTGTTGGCAAGAAGCAGATATGGTTGAAGAAGCTTTATATTGTTGAGAGCATGTAGCTTTTTCCTTCAGATGCCACAAAGTGAAATGTGAGCTCATTCTACAGATAAGTTCATATGAAAATGGGGCAGACTTTTCTTTTTCTGACACTACAATTTAGAAAAATATTGAAAGGTATCAAATCCCTTGGTGTGTTGTATGTATCTTTCTTCCAGTTGGTCCTTTGATACTGTAAGTATCAAACATGTAAGTTACAGATTCAGCCAGTATTTTTGAGGACTAATTAATTACCTGACAGTGTGCTAGATGCTTGCTTTTCTGTTAACTTAACGCTTCCTTGCAACCCGTTTTACTTAAACACCTTTACCATGAGGGAGACTGGGTTTCGGACTCATTAAACGATTAGCCTACATTCTCCCAGCTAGAAAGTGGTTACATTTGAACCCCTTTATTCTGAGAATTGCTTTATGAATGACTCTATAGCACTGGCCATAGGATTTAATTTCTAAATAAATACAAGATGAAGAAAAATAATGTATGATACAAATAAGAATGCCAAAACTAAACCATGTTGACAAATAACTGTTTACATGAGGTGGGACAGGCTACATTAAAAATATTCTTAGAATTACAGCTGAAACTAGTATGTTATATATTAAATATACCTCAATTAGAAAATACTAAAAATCAAAAGATAAAAATAATCTATTAAAAAATAACTTCTTAAATCAGCCCAAGAAATTCATTAGTTTGATAACTAGCCAAATTGAAGCCTTTATAATAAATACAAAAGTTTGCTAGCTAATACTCCTCATATTCCTATGTAGAAAACAGTCTTTAGATCAGTGTTTCTCGAAGTATATTCCTCAGTGTACCTAAATTAGAATGCCCTGGGAAGCTTGTAAAAAGGCAACTTCCTGACCCCTGCCCTTAGACTTACTAGATTAGATTCCCTGAGGAAGTGGCCAAGGAATTTTCATTTTAACCTGGACCTCAGGTGCTTCCAATGCACAGGAAAGCCTGGAAGCCGCTGGTCCAGTATTTGAGAACTATAGAGTCTAGAACACTTGAAATCTTTGGCATTTATTCAACATGCACGTTGCAGCTGAAGTCAGGAGGATAGAAATATGATGTCTTGGCAAAAAAATTATGCTTGTTTTTACATGTATATACTTTTTTTTAAAGATTTACTTATTTGATAGCACAAGCAGGGGGAGCGGCAGGCAGAGGAAGAGGGAGAAGTAGACTCCCCCCTGAGCAGAAAGCTGATACGGGACTCAATCCGAGGACTTTGGGATCATGACCTGAGCTGAAGGAAGACACTTAACAGACTGAGACCCCCAGGTGACCCCCACATGTATATAAATTTAATAACTAAGTATCTTCTCATATACCAGGTTGCATTTATCAGTCAAGTTACATGAGAATAAATCCCTGCCTCATTTAAAAAAAAAAATTGCAGAGGGCTGCAAAGGGCAGAGAAAATCGTCAAACTAAATGATATAAAACTATTACATGGATTTATCAGGGACCACAGTCTATTTAGAAAGTACTGGAGAGTGAGGTGAAATCTTAGAAACTCTGAAAAGAATGAAAACTAACTCTACATCCTTCCCCACGTTTATCACTTCAAGTTATGTGACAAAGATGTGATAAAAACTAAGACCTACCTATGAGGCTCTACAAATGCTTATTGTTTTCTACTTGGGGCAGGAAATCAGAGTTTTCAGATGAAGTAATATTAGCCTGGCAAAAAAAGTTTTGGTCACCCCCCCTCCCCACACACATCCCACCATCTGCCTTAACAGCACTTGGTTTTGCATGATGTGGAAAAATAATTTTCTGGATTAATTTTCTGGATTAAGCAGAATGTGCAACTATGTTAGCCATATATTGTGTCCATTCTTTTCTTCTGCAGTTTCAGTTCTCATGGAAGAACAAAAGAATCAAAAGATGATAACGATAACACATAATCACTCTTATAGAATACTTTAAACCAGGCTAAGCCTCACAATAAATGCATGGTGTGCTTACTGATGTTGCCTTCGGTTTATATATGTGGAAAATAAGGCACACAGGGGTTAAGATTACCTGACCAAGGCTGTAAACTGGTAAGTGGATTCTAAAGTCAAATGCCAAATAGCACTAGAGCCCATGCTCTTAATCACTATGCTACAGCGCCTTCTAGCGTGTGATGTAAGGCCCTGGAATGAGCCCGTGTCAGCTTGTGTCCCTCTCATCTGTGGGTTCTGATTTACATAGAGAAGGAAAGAAAAATGTCTTCTCAGGTATCCCTTGAGCTCACAACTAAAGTTCTAACTAAAATAATGTGTATTTTTTCTTGTTCTCATTGTGAAAGAAAATAATTGTATTTATGTAATATTGTCTTTATTTGTGGATGTTGTTTTCCAAAGTCAAAAGCAATGAACTACAATGTTCTACTGCCTGGCTCCAGAGGGCATCCAGATTTTAACTGTGGGGTTTAGGAACACGTGGTAGAGATCAGACTGACCTAATTGCAGCTTATCACCTTCTACCTGTGTGATCCTAGGTAGTGCTCTCAACTGCTCAGACTCAATTTTTTTTTTTATTAAAGATTTTATTTATTTTTCAACAGAGAGACAGCGAGAGAGGGAACACAAGCAGGGGGAGTGGGAGAGGGAGAAGCAGACTTCCCGCTAAGCAGGGAGCCCAATGTGGGACTCGATCCCAGAACCCTGGGATCATGACCCGAGTTGAAGGCAGACGCTTAACGACTGAGCCACCCAGGCACCCTCAGACTCATAATTTAATTTTTAAAATTTATAACAGTGGTTAAGGTTTTTTTTTATGTTTAAGAATTGTGCTACACAGTTCTCTGGGGTAATTTTATTTAATGCTTTTCCATACCTCATGAGGGTATTTTGTAGATTAGAACAGTAAGGATTAAAGAAGTTAATACCTCTAAGGTTACAAAATTACTTAAAGGTAGAGGTGGAATTTGAACCCATGATTTATTAGGCATAAGCCTCAAGGTCAGGATTCTCAGGCAAAACTGAAATTCATTTAACACTGAAATTCGTGGTGTCAGGCATTTGGAAAGTAGCTCAGAAACAGCTGTTGAGAACCTAATGCAGACCAGCGTAAAAAAAAGTGACTTGTGTTATATGCACAGGGATGCCCGACCTGGGGGGATGCAGTGTGCGGTAGGTTATGCCTCATTTATAAGCAAACCCTCATAACCTCCCCATGTCACAAGTAGTATCATCTTTGGTTTCAAAGATGTGAAAAACAACAGACTCATCATTTGAACTCGGTCTATCTTGAAGACAGACCTGTCAGATTTTCCTTAGGAAGCTTAAGTGCTGATGGTTTACTGGAACTACACTTCCATTGGTCGTCAGAAGATGGCACTATGAAGTACAAAGTGCGGTACAATCCTATCTCTGTTCTAGATTTAACCCCTTTATAAACTGACATATCTCAAAATAGATATCTTTAAAAAATGGCTTGATTTCACATCAAAATCAAGAGGTATATACGTATGTGCAACTATAGGTGTGTATGTACCTGTATGTATGCATGTGAATAACATGCTTTATCGTGTATATAGTACATGTTATATATATATAACTTTTAATAATGTAAAACATAGATCTTTTAAAGTTTTCTGAAAATTTATTCTTAAAAATAGTCTTTATTTGGTAGCATGCTTCTGTTGGTTTAGTTCCATTCATCACTGTAGTAATTCCTCTATGTCCACTTTCCTCCTCAAGGAGAATTAGACCCGAAAATTGAAAAATGTACCCATTTCCCCTATATACTCTTTTACTCAAGTGACATATTAAAAGGATTCTCAAGGACAGATTTAAAGGGGAAGTAGGCATCATGTGAGGAAGACATGTCTGACATTTTTATACTTATATTTTTAAAAGATTTTTTAAGTTTATTTGACAGAGAGCGTGCGCGCGCTCACAAGCGAGGGGGCGGGGCAGCGGGAGAGGGAGAAGCGGGACTCCCTGTGGAGGACACCTGACTCAATCCCAGGACCCTGGGATCATAACCTGAGCTGAAGGCAGACACTGAGCCAACTGAGCCACCCAGGCGTCCCCGTCTTTATACCATCTAAGTTTTAATTTTCATACATGCTTATACATTTTCACATGACCTGTGCAGCAATTAGTAACAGCCCCTTTTTATAAAAATTAGGAGGCCATTTACTGGTGGTGGTAGGAGGCCCAGACCTGAGGCTTTGAGTCCCACTTTTACAGCGCCAGATGGAGTGTCTGGTGAGAGCCTGCTTTCTGGTCACGTAGGTGGTGTCCCTCTGGGGTGGAGAGAAGTGAGAGAGGGCACACACTCTTGTGTCTCTTATAAGGGCACTGATCTCATCATGAGGGCTCCACTGTCATCACCTAATTGCTTCTTAAATCATAATATTTCAGATCTCAATGGGTCTTTCTACCTAGCCCTTCAATTTTATGAATGTATACATTTAGGCTCCTAGATGTCAAGTAACTTACCAAAACAGGTGCAATTACTTAATAGTACACTCAAGACAAAGGGAGGAAAAAAAAAAAATAAGGAAGACTTTGCATGTTTTTATTGGCAATCCAGCATCAGTCTTTCATAAAAACTGAACACCTCATCATGATCTTGAACTCACCTAATCATTGTAAAATATTCTTTAAAAATTACAAATTAATAATTATAGTGGTTTTTGTTTCAGATGTCTAAAATGTTCTTCAACACAAGTGTAAATGATTTAAAAAAAGAAAAAAAACCTCAGTGACTTCGAGCTCTTGGTTCCTTTCTAACAGTTGCTACTACGTTCAGCATTAGTTTATATATAATAAATAAATCTTGGCTTGTCAAAAATGGGTCTTTTACTGGGCACCTGGGTGGCTCAGTCGTTAACTGTCTGCCTTCGGCTCGGGTCATGATCCCAGGGTCCTGGGATCGAGCCCTGCATTGGGCTCTCTGCTCGGCGGGAAGCCTGCTTCTCCCTCTCCCACTCCCCCTGCTTGTGTTCCCTCTCTCGCTGTTGTCTCTCTCTGTCAAATAAATAAAATCTTAAAAAAAAAAAAATGGGTCTTTTACTTTCTGGTGCTGGTGTTTTCGCCTGTCTGGCATAGTTTTACTCTGTCTCTCTTTTTCTTTTTTTTTTAATTTGTTTTACTTTTTTTAAGATTTTGTTTATTTATTTGAGAGAGAGAGAGGGAGAGAGCACAAGCAGGGAGAGTGGCAGAGGGAGAAGCAGGCTCCTCACTGAGCAAGGAGCCTGATGCGGGACTCGATCCCGGGACCCTGGGATCTTGACCTGAGGCATCTCTCTCTTTTTCTTTATTATTTTAACAAAATAGATGATGATTTTTATTTTTATTTTTTTGCCACTTGAGAGAGATTAACATGATTTTCTTCCAATTGCTGGAGACAAACTATCATTGCCATCTTCTTTTAAAAGAATGAAAATTGTATTGACTGACAACCAAATGACCAAAAATACAAAATAACCAGAAATGGAGCCATGTTTGCCTGCTTGTGAATTCATAAAAGATTTGAATTTATCTGAGCTAAAAAATCTATACACGGGAAAGAAAATCTATAGAGTCATAAGATGGTTAGTCATAATCCTGTAGTAATCATTGGTAAAGTTTTATTTTTATCATCAGTGTAGTAACAAGAGAAATGGATGAGACTTGTTTTAAGTCAACAGCTATGTCTTAAAGTATTTTCAGATATTAAGAAAATACAAATTTATCAGTAGCCACTTTTAGATCCTGATTCTTTGTGACTATTTAAAGAATTAAAAGTGTACAGAATATTATTCTTTTTAGTATGCTCATGACCTATATAATACAAGACCCATATGGTTTTGTCTGTGGCTCCTTTCTATTTATCATCCCTTACAGTGACAACTAAGTTGCAGGGCCCAAAGCCTAGGTTGCACCATGGAAGATCGGTGGGTGAATCTCATTAGTAACAAACAAAGGCTAAATTCTGGCATAAATGTGTGAATTGCTCTTTCCGGAAATCATCATTTGTCTACCTGTAACCTTTCAGATGCTGAATGTACAGTTTTTCCCAAAGAAGTGATGAAAAGGTGATAGGCTAGGAAAATAGGAGTTGCTAGACGGAATGCTAAGTGGAAGATCAAGTAAGAATGGAATTGATTCAGTGTTTTGACGTGTGCAAGTATGGAACATTCTGTAAATACTGTCAGGATTCCCTGGCTGCATTTTCTAATAAGCACGGTGGTTTGGGGGGATGGAGGGCGGACAGATCATTGGAAAATAGAATGCTTTAAGGATAAGTAGTGAGCACAGTGCCCATAAAACTGACTCCTGTGATGTGTCACTGGTGTTGAGCTTGAGTTTGTGGAAGAGGAATCTGGATTGATGGGAGAGAAATGCTTCACTGAATACAGAGAGCATTTCTGTATTGTTTTGTTTTGTTTTCTCCTGGCAATAAAAAGGATATATAAGCCAAACTGGCAGAAAGAGGGAGTAAGTCATCGGTGATGATGAGTCCCTTATTCCTCATCCGTAGTGAAACAGAGTGTAGTAGCATGAGAAGAATGGATTCAGAGTATGTGTGCTTGCCTTATACCTGAGCCACCCTGAACAAATAGTCCCCACATTTCAGGGGAGCTCATAAGGTAGCTGGGCGGGGCTGCAGCAAGAATGAGGGAGGCATGCAGTGGTATTGGGGGCAAGCACATAATAAGATCAGGCCCCTGTCTTCCTCCAGCCCAACTCCCCACTGGATGATTAAGAATTTCATTTCATGGGGGATGGAATGGTATCCTCTTTATAGGTAGCCAGCTGGATTTATGTTGTTTATATAAAGAAAATTATTAATATAATTTTGTGGTTAGGTTTTGAGCATTTTTTGTTTTTTGTTCTCTCAAGGATGAAGAGATGAGGTTATGACAACACAGCAGTATTACATGAAACTAATTACCAGGACCATTTTTTAAAGAATTCTCCCTACTGGTGTTGGAGCAAGCAATGCTGTTGGAATAAGACCCTCAGATGAAAAACAGCTCTGTTAGAATGCACAGCTCAGAGAAAGCCAAATTCATAAAACCAAGGACTGGAGAGGACAGGCTCAAGCTCATTAGAGATAAACATAAAAGCTGACTTTTCCTGTGACTTTAGGTCAGGTGTCCCCAAATGGGGAGTGAATGAACTATTAGACCAAAAGTTGTAACAATCACTGTCACTAAGCCTTTTCTGCTGATTTGGACTCTGAGTGCTTGCAAGTGAAGGATGCTGGTTATCAGTTATTTGCTCTTCCCAAATTTCTGGGCAAAGACTAGAGCCAGGAAGCCAGTCATAATTTTTTTAGAAACTCACCGAACTAACCCAGGGCCTCTATTCCAGGGGATGTGTGTTCATCCAGAGATTTTTTTTTTTTTTTCTTCCCTGGAGTATGTCATGGAATTACACACATACTGTGCTCAGTAGCCCCAGATGTGTGTGGTAAGAGGATAGAAGTGGATAGTTAATGCTGGAGAGGCCACATCTTCTGTAATTTATTCTCCTTCTTCTGGAGAGGTTTAATTTCCTGAACCCAAGGACACTGAGCTATAAATGACACTTTTGAGAACCAGCAAGAGAAATAATTTGACAACTGGTTGGTTTAATAGCAAAGAAGGATATGCAAATTGATTCAGTTAATATATACTAGTTAATATTTACTAAGAAACTGATAAATGCCAGTAAATAATGTGAATTGCTTGGGAGCTCAGACGCATAAGACATGGACCCTTTATGGAATGTGGGGGACACCAAACTGCCAAACAGAGGAGTAAAGATTCCTACTTCTGGGGATGGAGAGGAGAGAGCTGTGGAAGGTGTCACAGAAATCAGTGTCTCTTTTTGTTGGGGGGGGTTTCAACACTTAGAGCGTTTAGGCAAAAATTTGCTTAGGAAAATAAATTCCAGGAAGAGAACAGCAATGTGTAAAGGCATTAAGGTTAAAATAATTAATAATAATATTCAAACTCCATAGAGTATAAGCAGAACAGTAAGAAGGGGAAATGGGCAAACCTATCTTCCATACTAAAAAAAAAAAAAAAAGTCCCCTTTTTTGTTATATAAATTTGGATTAAAATTTGTCACGTAAATGAATCTTAATGTACCTTGAGTAGCCCCAGCAAATTTTATATTGAGTTTATATATAACTAATGTATTATCACTATCTACAAACACATTTTTACCATTTTCAAATATGACTATGACATTTTGCTGGGTTTCCAAAAAATGAGGCAGATCTGCCTGGGAGCAGGCAGTCCATACACATGCATGCGACATCTTCAGCCTTGTATGAAATTGTATAATAACCGTACAGTCTTGCCTGTATTAGGATGGGGAATACTGATCTCTGAGGGTATGGGTGGCCCACAAAGTCCTCAAAGTTAAGTTTCTATCTCCTTAAAAGAAGGATAGTGTTCGAATGCCTCAAGCAGGGGAGATAACATAGGGAGTCCATGTTCTGGGAAGTTGACAGGATATTAATTCAGTTCAACATCCAACATTCTGGCTTGTAGAAGAAGCAATATAGTGTAATGGAATTTAGAGGCTGTGGAGGATCTTCCTGGTGCCCGGCACAGCTTCTCATCACAAGGAATTCCCCTTTTTACCAGTTGCTGTTTTGGCTGCCAATGGCTAACAAACACTTATCCCCACAAAAATTACGTTGAGCACAAGGAGATCCTTCTCCCAGTCCTGAGTTTTATTCACCCTGTCATTCAGCAACACTTTCTCACATTTCTAATGTCCCCTAGTAGGGTTCCTCCCCCTGTCCCTGGTGTTATGTATTTTCTCCCCCATCTCCCCAACTCTCCTATGTCTATTTTGGCTTCCTCCCACCACAGGGTAGTATGCACCCTCTCTTTCATGAACCCCCTGTCCCCCGTCTCTCACCCCCACAGTTAACAACCGTGTGTCTGACTGACATACAGGTAAAAACAGAATGGCCCCTGCCTCAAGGTAGGTGTGTCTCTGTGGTACAACGGTGCTCAGAGCGCTCCTAGGGACCAGGTGAAACTAATCTCCTGCTGGGACCACTTCTGTGCTGAATATTTTTTGTCTTGTTTTCTTTTTTTTTTAAAGATTTTATTTATTTATTTGATGGAGAGAGAGACAGCGAGAGAGGGAACACAAGCAGGGGGAGTGGTAGAGGGAGAAGCAGGCTCTCTGCTGAGCAGGGAGCCTGATGCGGGGCTCGATCCCAGGACCCTGGGATCATGACCCAAGCCGAAGGCAGAGGCTTAACGACTGAGCCACCCAGGCTCCCCTTTGTCTTGTTTTCTTTTCACCTTTTGAAAATATTTACTCATCCAGGGAAATCAATGACAAAGAAGGCCTCTCTTAGGCTTTACTTTTAGGAAAACTGACCTGATACAGATTGAGACATTTGGGTTTTGAATCCCAGTCTTTCACATTACCATTAACTTATGAAACTAAATATAAAACCTAAAGCTATTTCCATAGAATGTGAGTAGGTCTTATGGAATATGAAATTCTGTGACCACACAAGGTGGAATAAGCTCTGTGATGTAATCCATGCTCAAAAGCTGTGTTTGTTGGTTTTTTTTTTTTTTTCCTTTTTCCAGGTTTGATAATTTCTTGTTGCCATATATATGTTGTTTTTCTCCTATCATCCTTCCTAACACAAAATGCAGTTTATAAAACTCATGTTTTCTGTGTTCTAAATTGAAACATGTCAATGAAATCTTATTTGAAAAAGGCATTTGCCTATCCAAGCAATTATTATGAAAGGTTAAAAATACTCCCTACTATCTTTTATGTGAGAAGTTCAACCTATTTCTTCAATTTCATGTTTTTTTCTTACATATCTAAACAGTGACTCCAAAAAATCAACCATTTCATTGAGGGCATCAGTCACATTGCTTGCATAGTTTTAATTATTTGAGCCAATTTCTACTATTTATTTTCTTAAAAATCCATTTAAGAAGGTTGACTTTATCAGATGATGTAATTAAAAGAAAATTTAATCTTATTGAAGTATGATTTTTGTTGCTGCTCAAGGTTATTTTCATGTTGCGTCTGAAGAAAGAAAAATCTTTTATGTGTCTAACAATTATGGTGTATAGAGGTTCTTCTTAATTATATTGAAGTCCTGCCTTTTTATCACTGAGAAAATAATTTTTCTACAATAAAGTAACAATTTCCCTCATCATTTGGTTTTTAAAATGATACATTCCAGGAATTAGTTTTGAAATGTGCGCTACTTAACACTATCTAGTATGGTTCTACTGACATGGGAAATAAAATGGATGTGTTGTAGGGAGACGAATCTTTGAGATGGAGGGACTAAAGGGCCTTTAATTCATCCTACTTTATTAATGAATTTTTTTAAAGATTTATTTATTTGAGAGAGAGAGAATGAGAGAGAGCACTAGAGGGAAGAGGGTCAGAGGGAGAAGCAGACCCCCCCGCTGAGCAGGGAGCCCGATGTGGGACTCGATCCCGGGACTCTGGGATCATGACCTGAGCCGAAGGCAGTCACCCAACCAACTGAGCCACCCAGGCGCCCTTAATGAATATTTTTTTAAAAAAATAGAGAACAATTAGTACTTATGTGTTAGATATTGCCTCGTTAATCTATTTTTGCCTAATTGAGTTAATTTATTACATATGATGTATAGATGAGCAGACTAAGGCTCAGATAAGTTAAGAGACTTGCTTCTTTTAGTCAGTGGTGGAGCCAGAATTCAAGTCCAGGGTTGGATGTTTGAACTAAAGCCTAAGCTTTTTATCACTTTAGCCAGACCATTAAAGTCCTTTGATTATTTTGAAGAAAAAAAATGATATATGTATTTTCCCCTTATCACATTCTGTATCTACACTTTGGCCTAACACAAAATAATGACAATCTGAAGGCATATTATCTTTTCTATAAATATTCAGGGAGAAATCAGAATTTATTTAATTTTAGTGTGGGTTTGAACACCTGTCTTTATCTCTCTTTACCTCTGTCCGTTTTTCCTTCCCATTTTCTCTCTCCTGATGATCAACTCTGGCAAGAGGAGCTTCGTTCTTCCCCAAACCCAACTAATTTTATTGAGTAAGAATTTCAGTAGGCAAGTAGGTTCTTAGATTTAGGTGTTTAGGATAATTCAGGGGGTATTCTAAGGGACAGAAGATTATAGTTGCAGAAGCAAGAGATACTTGACCTCAAGAAGGTGTACGACGGCATGACAGCCTGAGTAGGAGTGGTGTACAGCCTCTTCCTCCTGGAAGCAAATCTAAGAGAACCTGCTTCAAGTTTTTAAAGGACACATTTACTGAGTGTCCCTAATACAGTTGTGGACTTGTTAAGTTGGTGATTGAAACATCAGAAGATGATAGTGGATCTTAGTGCACATTTATTGAGTTGTTTGTTCTCTTAGTATTTCCACTGCTTGTTCCTAGCTCAAAGCTGGTTGGTAAACAGAGAATGGCTTCCTAAACTAGTTTGCTCTCAGTCATTTCATTCTCTTTTCTGAAGTCTTGCTTTGTATTTTGACTACAGTTGTTCTTCAGACAATTTAAGGGCTGGTAATAGCACTCCTCAGATGCTCTGGTAACTTTATTCTGAATGAGTCTTGAGTTTTGAAGAGTCTGTTCTTCGTTGAAGAATACAGTCTGCCATCTGGGAGAATCTAAGTAGTGGAATATAGGTTTAGGGAGAAAGACAAAGGTTTGAATAAAAGATTTTTTTTCAAGGTTTTATTGTTTTCTATAGTTACAACACTTTGTATTTAATTCTATTAAAAACAAAATTGAAGAAAGGAAAGGTGACATTTCCAGAATTAGGATTGGATTGTGAACATATTAGAAGAACAGGCCTATTCCTTTTCCCTCTAAAACTATACCTGTGAAAAGTCCTTGGGAAAGATGTTTTGCATCAGCTTCAGTGAGGCAGTTCTGCACATGTACTGAAATTTATTGTCTTCTCATGTCTCATTTGTTTTTTTGGGGGGGAGGAGGAGAATTTCATTTATTTATTTATTGTTACACGAGGAATTATACTTCAAATTTAGTAAAGTACTGCTATCTTAATATAGTTGATTTATAATATGTACTTTCTAAAAAATTAAAAACAAAACACTGCATTTTTTTCAAGAAAATATTTTGGTTTATTTTTCACTTGTTAGCCTAATCACGAGGAAATTTTTCATTTCAGCCAAGCTTTAGACATGACAACATTGACGGCATAGGCCTGGAATATATCTTCACTCCTCTCTACTATCCACATATAACAACAAGAACAAAAGAACTCGGTGTCAGGCAGTTATAAAGGCTTTACTTCTATCTTACTTACATTCTTTGGTTTCATTAGTTTGCTAGAGTTATTTTCTGATTTCAGAAGCTTCATAGTTATGTGACTATAAAGTGGCATAATAGTGCACAAAATCCCTAACGTGTGTAGGTTCTTGAATTTTGGAGAATTTAAAGGGGAGGATTTTGGAGATTTTACTCTCAAAAGGGGAAGTCTTGTGGAAAGAGAGCTATGAAAATGCAATGGGCTTATTACCAACAGAATTAAATGAACCACACAAAGTTGCTATCTATTCTAAAACTCACTAGTGTATGACCAAAAGGTGTGCTTGAAAATGGAACTGTTATCCCTGTGAAGGGAAAGCAGAATTGAAAAATGATGGAAATGAATATTTGTGTCTGTGATTGCATTTGAACATCACTTTGAAGCACTCTCTGCCATAGAAATCAGGTGTGATTTTTTTGTGGGTTTTCTGACCATGGAAAGTATACATACATAGTATATGCATAATTTAAAAAAAATGAGGTCGCAAGATTATTGAGCTCGCATGCAAGATCTTGGTGTATATATTTAAATCTCACTAAGTTGCTGAATAATAGTTAATGGAACTATTATGGGAAGGGGATTGAAAAACATGGCATTGTCTCCCACTCACATTCTTCTGTGTTCAGTTATCCTCTTTGGGCGGGGAGATGGGGCACATTGCAGCATGGGCCACCATAAATTCCCCTTACACAAGAACTAAAACCTGGGCTGGACTGGATTTAGGAAATTTAAATCTTGCAGTTAGTCCCTACGGATGCCATTGAAAGACTGGAAACCTAATTTTTGTCAGCATTCCTCAAAACAAACCAGCAGAGAAGATAATTCATATTAGTTAAACCTGTAAGAGCTTGAAATGTAATCTGAAGTTCCAGTGTTGTCACTGAGGAGAAATTAACATCCAGTGGTGATAGATGCCTGTGTTTTCCAGTCACTGCCTTACCCCTCTGTAGGGAAATACTTCTGGATGACCAAGTTGTGATCAGGTCATAATGACAGTAGTAGCAGCTGTTATGTGCTATTGAAAAAAAGTGTCATGGGTCTTAGCCCTGTGCTAAGCTCTTCACATATTTTATTCTCTTACAACCTCATAGCATAGGTTCTTTGATCACTGTCATTTTACAGATGAGGAGACAAAACCTCGGGAAGTCCAGGATTTGCACAAACTGCAAAGTCTAGGTAGATTTAGATACATGTCTGTCTTTCAGCAGGCGGGTTAAGAGCCTGGGCTTTTTACCACAATCTAGGTGAGATTTAAGTGAAAGTAGAAGAGGGACGGTCCCAAGGAATGAATCCTCTAAGATACACTATGACTCCCTCGCCCGTCCAGTTCTAGGAGGAACATCAGTAGAGTGGCTGGTTAGTCACGTTATATTTCTCCTTGGGCCAGTGAAACTGCCTTTTTTTTTCTTTTGCCCAGCCTTGAGACTGAATAATTGCTGTGTTTTCTAGCTTAGTCATACTTCTAGGTCTATGTAGTCTTGTGTTCCTGATATTATGTTTAAATCTCTCTGAACGAGTGTTCTGTATACCTTACCCTCTTATTCATAATCACCTGTTACCTACAGTAGGTACTTGAGTGGACTTCCCCAGGCCATCCCAGAGGAAACTCTGTACCTCTTCTTCAGGGCAGATAGCGCTGCTGTCTCCTCCATGGTTGGGTCAGGGTGGCTCTTAATATCACAACTGTACCATTATTTGTTGGACTCAAATCTTGCACAAGAATGATTTTAAAAGAATAATCTAGACTGCATATGCTTAAGTATTTCTGCTTAGAGAGTTTGATCTGGTCTAATTTGAGAGAGGGAGAATCTGTCTTTAGTAGTATGCAATTATTTTTTTCGAATATCGAACCTACACCCCGTAAAATCAAGATCCTCTCTCAGATTCTATCTTTTATCGTCCTGGACTCCAACAAAATAATACTCCTACACTTCCCAAGGCTTGTTTTGAATAGTTTGGGATGTGGCCCAAGATAATGACCTCTTTTTTCAAAACTTTGTATTTCAACCAAAACGTGCTAATACATTTACTTGTGCTTGAGTGTCATTTAGAAATAATGGCTTAGTAAGCCAACCCTTAACAAGAAAACAAGTAATAGAGTTACATTTTGGTAACAGTCCTCTGAAGGGATAAGCACTTGCCAGAGTGGTTGTGCTATAAATCCCGGACATTGCAGCAGATCACATGTGCAGGCCTACCTCCAGAACAAAATTCTCTCCCTACAACCAGGAAAATAATCTTTTGAGTATTCGTGACACATGTGAAAAAGAGAAACTTGCTAAGATACTTAGAGGAAGTTTAAATCCATTTGTATCTAAAAAGTATCAGAAAATGGAATCTGTTGTGAAAAAAAATTAAACTTTGTGTTAACAGTATGAAGTAAGCTTTATTATTATGGTGGGTGTTAAAACTTCATGGCAAAAGCAGTGATCTCATAAGTAGCATTTTATAAGTTGTCTTTTTTTCTCTTCTAGTTTTTCCTTAAGAGTTTGTGGGGGCCACTGGTTTTCCACTAGTAGTAAGGTCTTTGGAACATAGAAGTTACTCAAATTTTGGGGGGGTTCGAGGACTGAGAATCAATTTGCTGGTCAGTACTGTAGGTTCACAGATGAATTGGCCAGCAATCCTGTATTTTAAAAACACAGTCTAAAGTGTTTTGAACTCTCATCTTAAGGTTTTGTTTCTAAAGTTGCATTATATCATCAACTATATTCTCCCTAAAGATTGCTAGAATTTCAGGTCCTTAAACTGATATCTAACTTGGGTTTTATGGCAAACACAGTACCAAGGTTTTCCAGGATTGTAGTTAAGATCAGATCATGGAGAGACTGGTACGTTCTACACCACAGTCAGCCATTGGTGTCCATGGGACACTGTTGAAAGTAGACTATGTTTTTAATCCACTAGATATGTTTCTTTACTTAAATATCTCTGTGAATGTTCATTGCCATTTGCCCTAACCTTTTAAGAAAACAGACTGTTGTACGACAATATAATTATACTTGAGGACATCAGAAGAATAAAAAAGCCAAGCGAACAGTCTTTGTGTCAGTGTTTTATAGGGGGAAAAAAAAAAAGCATAGCATTTTGATGCTGAAGATGGGAAACTTGGTTATGAGCTTTGTAGACGTATACATACTTTATGAATCAATTTGTCATTGCCCACCTTCTCACATAGTAATGAGAGAACTTTCATGGAAATCCTAACATTTAGTTTAATTAAGAAGAAATACATTTGGAATTACAAGTTTAATAACTCTAGTTCCAGTGAAGCACATCACAATGAGAAAGCACCTGCTTTGCAATTCAAAACAGATGGTGTCTTTCTTTTTCTATTCAGATTTCCCTTTTGGAAATGCTACATCCATTGAATACCAGTAGAGCTATGATTTCAAGACTTTTTCCTTTTTTTTATATAATTTTTTATTGTTATGTTAATCACCATACATTACATCATTAGTTTTTGATGTAGTGTTCCATGATTCATTGTTTGTGCATAACACCCAGTGCTCCACGCAGAATGTGCTCTCTTTAATACCCGTCACCAGGCTAACCCACCCCCCCACGCCCCTCCCCTCTAGAACCTTCAGTTTGTTTTTCAGAGTCCATCGTCTCTCATGGTTCATCTCCCCTTCCAACTTACTCTCCTTCATTCTTCCCCTCCTGCTATCTTCTTTTTTTTTTTCTTAACATATATTGCATTATTTGTTTCAGAAGTACAGATCTGTGATTCATCAGTCTTGTACAATCCACAGCGCTCACCATAGCACATACCCTCCGCATGTCTATCACCCAGCCACCCCATCCCTCCCACCACCCCACCACTCCAGCAACCCTCAGTTTGTTTCCTGAGATTAAGAATTCCTCATATCAGTGAGGTCATATGATACATGTCTTTCTCTGATTGACTTATTTCACTCAGCATAACACCCTCCAGTTCCATCCACGTCGTTGCAAATGGCAAGATCTCATTCCTTTTGATGGCTGCATAATATTCCATTGTGTATATATACCACCTCTTCTTTATACATTCATCTGTCGATGGCCATCTTGGATCTTTCCACAGTTTGGCTATTGTGGACATTGCTGCTCTAAACATTGGGGTGCACATACCCCTTCGGATCCCTACATTTGTATCTTTGTGGTAAATACCCAGTAGTGCAATTGCTGGATCGTATGGTAGCTCTATTTTCAACTGTTTGAGGAACCTCCATACTGTTTTCCAGAGTGGTTGCACCAGCTTGCATTCCCACCAACAGTGTAGGAGGGTTCCCCTTTCTCCGCATCCCCGCCAACATCTGTCGTTTCCCGACTTGTTAATTTTAGCCATTCTTACTGGTGTGAGGTGGTATCTCATTGAGGTTTTGATTTGGATTTCCCTGATGCCGAGCAATGTTGAGCACTTTTTCATGTGTCCGTTGGCCATTTGGAGGTCTTCTTTGGAAAAATGTCTGTTCATGTTTCTTCATTGGATTATTTGTTCTTTGGGTGTTGAGTTTGATAAGTTCTTTATAGATTTTGGATACTAGCCCTTTATCTGATATGTCATTTGCAAATATTTTCTCCCATTCTGTTGGTTATCTTTTGGTTTTGTGGACTGTTTCTTTTGCTGTGCAAAAGCTTTTTATCTTGATGAAGTCCCAATAGTTCATTTTTGCCCTTGCTTCCCTTGCCTTTGGCAATGTTTCTAGGAAGAAGTTGCTGCGGCTGAGGTCGAAGAGGTTGCTGCCTGTGTTCTCCTTTAGGATTTGATGGACTCCTGTCTCACGTTTAGGTTTTTCAACCATTTGGAGTCTATTTTTGTGTGTGGTGTAAGGAAATGGTCCAGTTTCATTCTTCTGCATGTGGCTGTCCAGTTTTCCCAACACCATTTGTGGAAGAGACTGTCTTTTTTCCATTGGACATTCTTTCCTGCTTTGTCAAAGATGAGTTGACCATAGAGTTGAGGGTCCATTTCTGGGCTCTCTGTTCTGTTCCATTGATCTATGTGTCTGTTTTTGTGCCAGTACCATACTGTCTTGATGATGACAGCTTTGTAATAGAGCTGGAAGTCCGGAATTGGGATGCCACCAGCTTTGCTTTTCTTTTTCAATATTCCTCTGGCTATTCGGGGTCTCTTCTGATTCCATACAAATTTTAGGATTATTTGTTCCATTTCTTTGAAAAAAGTGGATGGTATTTTGATGGGGATTGCATTGAATGTGTAGATTGCTCCAGGTAGCATTGACATCTTCACAGTGTTTGTTCTTCCAATCCATGAGAATGGAACATTTTTCCATTTCTTTGTGTCTTCTTCAATTTCTTTCATGAGTATATTATAGTTTTCTGAGTACAGATCCTTTGCCTCTTTGGTTAAATTTATTCCTAGGTATCTTATGGTTTTGGGTGCAATTGTAAATGGGATCGACTCCTTGATTTGTCTCTCTTCTGTCTTGTTGTTGGTGTATAGGAATGTCACCGATTTCTGTGCATTGATTTTATATCCTGCCACTTTACTGAATTCCTGTATGAGTTCTAGCAGTTTTGGGGTGGAGTCTTTTGGGTTTTCCACATAAAGTATCATATCATCTGCAAAGAGTGAGAGTTTGACTTCTTCTTTGCCGATTTGGATGCCTTTGATTTCTTTTTGTTGTCTGATTGCTGTGGCTAGGACTTCTAACACTATGTTGAATAGCAGTGGTGAGAGTGGACATCCCTGCCGCGTGCCTGACCTTAGGGGAAAAGCTCTCAGCCTTTCCCCATTGAGAATGATATTTGCTGTAGGTTTTTCATAGATGGCTTTTATGATATTGAGGTATGTACCCTCTATCCCTATACTCTGAAGAGTTTTGATCAGGAAAGGATGCTGTACTTTGTCAAATGCTTTTTCTGCATCTATTGAGAGGATCATATGATTCTTGTTCTTTCTTTTGTTAATGTATTGTATCATGTTGATTGATTTGCGGATGTTGAACCAACCTTGCAGCCCAGGGATAAATCCCACTTGGTCGTGGTGAGTAAGCCTTTTAATGTACTGTTGGATCCTATTGGCTAGTATTTTGGTGAGAATTTCTGCATCCATGTTCATCAAGGATATTAGTCTGTAATTCTCTTTTTTGATGGGGTCTTTGTCTGGTTTGGGGATCAAGGTAATGGTGGCCTCATAAAATGAGTTTGCAAGTTTTCCTTCCATTTCTATGTTTTGGAACAGTTTCAGGAGAATAGGTATTAATTCTTCTTTAAATGTTTGATAGAATTCCCCTGGGAAGACTTCTGGCCCTGGGCTTTTGTTTCTTGGGAGATTTTTGATGAGTGCTTCAATTTCTTTAGTGGCTATAGGTCTGTTCAGGTTTTCTATTTCTTCCTGGTTCAATTTGGTAGTTGATACATCTCTAGGAATGCACCCATTTCTTCCATGTTATCTAATTTGCTGGCATAGAGTTGCTCATAATATGTTCTTAGAATTGTTTGTATTTCTTGGGTGTTGGTTGTGATCTCTCCTGTTTCATTCATAATTTTGTTGATTTGGGTCATTTCTCTTTTCTTTTTGATAAGTCTGGCCAGGGGTTTCTCAATCTTGTTACTTCTTTCAAAGAACCAGCTCCTAGTTTTGTTGATCTGTTCTATTGTTCTTTTGGTTTCTATTGCATTGATTTCTGCTCTGATCTCTATTATTTCTCTTCTCCTGCTGGGTTTAGGCTTTATTTGCTGTTTTTTCTCTAGCTCCTTTAAGTGTAGGGTTAGGTTGTGTATTTGAGACCTTTCTTGTTTCTTGAGAAAGGCTTGTATTGCCATATACTTTCCTCTCAGGACTGCCTTTGCTGTATCCCAGAGATTTTGAACAGTTGTGTTTTCCTTTTCATTGGTTTCCATGATTTTTTTTAATCTTCTTTAATTTCCTGGTTGACCCATTCATTCTTCAGTGGGATGCTCTTTAGCCACCATGTATTTGAGTTCTTTCCGACTTTCCTCTTGTGATTGAGTTCTAGTTTCAAAGCATTGTGGTCTGAAAATATGCACGGAATAATCCTAATCTTTTGGTACTGGTTGAGACTTGATTTGTGACCTAGGATGTGATCAATTCTGGTGAATGTTCCATGGGCACTGGAGAAGAATGTGTATTCTGTTGCATTGGGTTGGAATGTTCTGAATATGTCTGTAAAGTCCATTTGGTCCAGTGTTTCATTTAAAGTCTTTATTTCCTTGTTGATCTTTTGCTTAGATGATCTGTCCATTTCAGTCAGGGGGGTGTTAACGTCCCCCACTATTATTGTATTGTTGTCAATGTGTTTCTTTGCTTTTGTTATTAATTGCCTTATATAATTGACTGCTCCCATGTTAGGGGCATAGATATTTACAATTGTTAGATCTCCTTGTTGGATAGACCCTTTAAGTAGGATATAGTGTCCTTCTTCATCTCTTATTACAGTCTTTGTTTTAAAATCTAATTTGTCTGATATAAGGATTGCCACCCCAGCTTTCTTTTGGTGTCCATTAGCATGATAAATGGTTTTCCACACCCTCACTTTCAATCTGGGGGTGTCTTTGGGTCTGAAATGAGTCTCTTGCAGACAGCATATGGATGGGTCTTGTTTCTTAATCCAATCTGATAGCCTGTGTCTTTTGATTGGGGCATTTAGCCCATTTACTTTCAGGGTAACTATTGAAAGGTATGAATTTAGTGCCATTGTATTGCCTGTAAGGTGACTGTTACTTTATATTGTCTGTGTTTCTTTCTGATCTATGCTGCTTTATAGGCTCTCTTTTGGCTTAGAGGACCCCTTTCAATATTTCTTGGAGGGCTGATTTCATGTTTGCAAATTCCTTTAGTTCTTTTTTGTCCTGGAAGCTTTTTATCTCTCCTTCTATTTTCAATGACAGCCTAGCTGGATATAGTATTCTTGGCTGCATATTTTTCTCGTTTAGTGCTCTGAAGATATCATGCCAGTCCTTTCTGGCCTGCCAGGTCTCTGTGGATAGGTCTGTTGCCAATCTAATGTTTCTACCATTGTAGGTTACATATCTCTTCTCCCGAGCTGCTTTCAGGATTTTCTCTTTGTCTCTGAGACTCGTAAGTTTTACTATTAGATGTTGGGGTGTTGACCTATTTTTATTGATTTTGAGAGGGGTTCTCTGTGCCTCCTGGATTTTGATGCCTGTTTCCTTCCCCAATTTAGGGAAGTTCTCTGCTATTATTTGCTCCAATATACCTTCTGCCCCTCTCTCTCTTTCTTCTTCTTCTGGGATCCCAATTACTCTAATGTTGTTTCGTCTTATCGTATCGCTTATCTCTTGAATTTGCCCTCGTGATCCTGTAGTTGTTTCTCTCTCTTTTTCTCAGCCTCTTTATTTTCCATCATTTGGTCTTCTATATCGCTGATTCTCTCTTCTGCCTCAATTATCCTAGGAGTTAGTGCCCCCATTTTTTTTTTTTTTTATTTTTTAATTTTTATTGTTATGTTAATCACCATATATTACATCATTAGTTTTTGGTGCAGTGTTCCATGATTCATTGTTTGTTCATAACACCCAGTGCTCCATGCAGAACGTGCCCTCCTCAATACCCATCACCAGGCTAACCCATCCCCCTACCCCCCTCCCCTCTAGAACCCTCAGTTTCTTTTTCAGAGTCCATCATCTCTCATGGTTCGTCTCCCCCTCTGACATACTCCCCTTTTCTTCCTCTTCTGTTATCTTCTTCTTTTTCTTTTTTCTTAAAATATGTTGCGTTATTTGTTTCAGAAGTACAGATCTGTGATTCAACAGTCTTGCACAATTCACAGCGCTCACCGTAGCACATACCCTCCCCAATATCTATCACCCAGCCACCCCATCCCTCCCACCCCCGACCACTCCAGTAACACTCAGTTTGTTTCCTGAGATTAAGAATTCCTCATATCAGTGAGGTCATGTGATACATGTCTTTCTCTGATTGACTTATTTCACTCAGCATAACACCCTCCAGTTCCATCCACGTCGTTGCAAATGGCAAGATCTCATTCCTTTTGATGGCTGCATAATATTCCATTGTGTATATATACCACATCTTCTTTATCCATTCATCTGTCGATGGGCATCTTGGCTCTTTCCACAGTTTGGCTATGGTGGACATTGCTGCTATAAACATTGGGGTACACGTACCCCTTCGGGTCCCTACATTTGTATCTTTGTGGTAAATACCCAGTAGTGCTATTGCTGGATCGAACGGTAGCTCTAATTTCAACTGTTTGAGGAACCTCCATACTGTTTTCCAGAGGGGTCGCACCAGCTTGCATTCCCACCAACAGTGTAGGAGGGTTCCCCTTTCTCCACATCCCCGCCAACATCTGTCGTTCCCTGACTTGTTAATTTTAGCCATTCTGACGGGTGTGAGGTGGTATCTCATGGAGGTTTTGATTTGGATTTCCCTGATGCCAAGCGATGTTGAGCACTTTTTCATGTGCCTGTTGGCCATTTGGATGTCTTCTTTGGAGAAATGTCTGTTCATGTCTTCTGCCCATTTCTTGATTGGATTATTTGTTCTTTGGGTGTTGAGTTTGATAAGTTCTTTATAGATTTTGGATACTAGCCCTTTATCTGATATGTCATTTGCAAATATTTTCTCCCATTCTGTCGGTTGTCTTTTGGTTTTGTGGACTGTTTCTTTTGCTGTGCAGAAGCTTTTTATCTTGATGAAATCCCAATAGTTCATTTTTGCCCTGGCTTCCCGTGCCTTTGGCGATGTTTCTAGGAAGAAGTTGCTGCGGCTAAGGTCGAAAAGGTTGCTACCTGTGTTCTCCTTTAGGATTTGGATGGACTCCTGTCTCACGTTTAGGTCTTTCAACCATTTGGAGTCTATTTTTGTGTGTGGTGTAAGGAAATGGTCCAGTTTCATTCTTCTGCATGTGGCTGTCCAATTTTCCCAACACCATTTGTTGAAGAGACTGTCTTTTTGCCATTGGACATTCTTTCCTGCTTTGTCAAAAATAAGTTGACCATAGAGTTGAGGGTCCATTTCTGGGCTCTCAATTCTGTTCCATTGATCTATGTGTCTGTTTTTGTGCCAGTACCATACTGTCTTGATGATGACAGCTTTGTAATAGAGCTGGAAGTCCGGAATTGTGATGCCGCCAGCTTTGCTTTTCTTTTTCAGTATTCCTCTGGCTATTCTGGGTCTCTTCTGGTTCCATACAAATTTTAGGATTATTTGTTCCATTTCTTTGAAAAAAGTGGATGGTATTTTGATGGGGATTGCATTGAATGTGTAGATTGCTCTAGGTAGCATTGACATCTTCACAATGTTGATTCTCCCAATCCATGAGCATGGAACGTTTTTCCATTTCTTTGTGTCTTCTTCAATTTCTTTCCTCAGTATTTTATAGTTTTCTGAGTACAGATCCTTTGCCTCTATGGTTAGATTTATTCCTAGGTATCTAATGGTTTTGGGTGCAGTTGTAAATGGGATCGACTCCTTGATTTGTCTCTCTTCTGTCTTGTTGTTGGTGTATAGGAATGCCACTGATTTCTGTGCATTGATTTTATATCCTGCTACTTTACTGAATTCCTGTATGAGTTCTAGCAGTTTTGGGGTGGAGTCTTTTGGGTTTTCCACATACAGTATCATATCATCTGCAAAGAGTGAGAGTTTGACTTCCTCTTTGCCGATTTGGATGCCTTTGATTTCTTTTTGTTGTCTGATTGCTGTGGCTAGGACTTCTAATACTATGTTGAATAGCAGTGGTGAGAGTGGACATCCCTGCCGCGTTCCTGACCTTAGGGGAAAAGCTCTCAGCCTTTCCCCATTGAGAATGATATTCGCTGTAGGTTTTTCGTAGATGGCTTTTATGATATTGAGGTATGTACCCTCTATCCCTATACTCTGAAGAGTTTTGATCAAGAAAGGATGTTGTACTTTGTCAAATGCTTTTTCTGCATCTATTGAGAGGATCATATGATTCTTGTTCTTTCTTTTGTTAATGTATTGTATCACGTTGATTGATTTGCGGATGTTGAACCAGCCTTGCAGCCCAGGGATAAATCCCACTTGGTCGTGGTGAATAATCCTTTTAATGTACTGTTGGATCCTATTGGCTAGTATTTTGGTGAGAATTTTTGCATCCATGTTCATCAAGGATATTGGTCTGTAATTCTCTTTTTTGATGGGGTCTTTGTCTGGTTTTGGGATCAAGGTAATGCTGGCCTCATAAAATGAGTTTGGAAGTTTCCCTTCCATTTCTATTTTTTGGAACAGTTTCAGGAGAATAGGTATTAATTCTTCTTGAAATGTCTGATAGAATTCCCCTGGGAAGCCATCTGGCCCTGGGCTTTTGTTTCTTGGGAGATTTTTTATGACTGTTTCAATTTCCTTAGTGGTTATAGGTCTGTTCAGGTTTTCTATTTCTTCCTGGTTCAATTTTGGTAGTTGATACTTCTCTAGGAATGCACCCATTTCTTCCAGGTTATCTAATTTGCTGGCATAGAGTTGCTCATAATATGTTCTTATAATTGTTTGTATTTCTTTGGTGTTGCTTGTGATCTCTCCTCTTTCATTCATGATTTTGTTGATTTGGGTCATTTCTCTTTTCTTTTTGATCAGTCTGGCCAGGGGTTTATCAATCTTGTTAATTCTTTCAAAGAACCAGCTCCTAGTTTCGTTGATCTGTTCTACTGTTCTTTTGGTTTCTAGTTCATTGATTTCTGCTCTGATCTTTATGATTTCTCTTCTCCTGCTGGGTTAAGGCTTTCTTTGTTGTTCTTTCTCCAGCTCCTTTAGGTGTAGGGTTAGGTTGTGTATTTGAGACCTTTCTTGTTTCTTGAGAAAGGCTTGTATTGCTACATACTTTCCTCTCAGGACTGCCTTTGCTGTATCCCAAAGATTTTGAACAGTTGTGTTTTCATTTTCATTGGTTTCCATGAATTTTTTTAATTCTTCTTTAATTTCTTGGTTGACCCATTCATTCTTTAGTAGGATGCTCTTTAGCCTCCATGTATTTGAGTTCTTTCCAACTTTCCTCTTGTGGTTGAGTTCTAGTTTCAAAGCATTGTGGTCTGAAAATATGCAGGGAATGATCCCAATCTTTTGGTACCGATTGAGACCTGATTTGTGACCTAGGATGTGATCAATTCTGGAGAATGTTCCATGGGCACTAGAGAAGAATGTGTATTCCGTTGCTTTGGGATGGAATGTTCTGAATATGTCTGTGAAGTCCATTTGGTCCAGTGTGTCATTTAAAGTCTTTATTTCCTTGTTGATCTTTTGCTTAGATGATCTGTCCATTTCAGTCAGGGGGGTGTTAAAGTCCCCCACTATTATTGTATTGTTGTCAATGTGTTTCTTTGCTTTTGTTATTAATTGCCTTATATAATTGGCTGCTCCCATGTTAGGGGCATAGATATTTACAATTGTTAGATCTTCTTGTTGGATAGACCCTTTAAGTAGGATATAGTGTCCTTCCTCATCTCTTATTACAGTCTTTGTTTTAAAATCTAGTTTGTCTGATATAAGGATTGCCACCCCAGCTTTCTTTTGGTGTCCATTAGCATGGTAAATGGTTTTCCACCCCCTCACTTTCAATCTGGGGGTGTCTTTGGGTGTAAAATGAGTCTCTTGCAGACAGCATATGGATGGGTCTTGTTTTTTAATCCAATCTGATAGCCTGTGTCTTTTGATTGGGGCATTGAGCCCATTTACATTCAGGGTAACTATTGAAAGGTATGAATTTAGTGCCATTGTATTACCTGTAAGGTGACTGTTAACTGTCTGTTGTCTGTGTTCGTTTCTGCTCTTTGCTGCTTTTAGGTTCTCTCTTTGCTTAGAGGACCCCTCTCAATATTTCTTGGAGGGCTGGTTTCGTGTTTGCAAATTCCTTTAGTTTTTGTTTGTTCTGGAAGCTTTTTATCTCTCCTTCTATTTTCAATGATAGCCTAGCTGGATATAGCATTCTTGGCTGCATATTTTTCTCGTTTAGTGCTCTGAAGATATCTTGCCAGTCCTTTCTGGCCTGCCAGGTCTCTGTGGATAGGTCTGTTGCCAATCTAATGTTTCTACCATTGTAGGTTACATATCTCTTCTCCCGAGCTGCTTTCAGGATTTTCTCTTTGTCTCTGAGACTCGTAAGTTTTACTATTAGATGTCGGGGTGTTGACCTATTTTTATTGATTTTGAGAGGGGTTCTCTGTGCCTCCTGGATTTTGATGCCTGTTTCCTTCCTCACATTAGGGAAGTTCTCTGCTATAATTTGCTCCAATATACCTTCTGCCCCTCTCTCTCTGTCTTCTTCTTCTTCTGGGATCCCAATTATTCTAATGTTGTTTCGTCTTATCGTATCACTTATCTCTCGAATTCTGCCCTCGTGATCCTGTAGTTGTTTCTCTCTCTTTTTCTCAGCCTCTTTATTTTCCATCATTTGGTCTTCTATATCGCTGATTCTCTCTTCTGCCTCATTTATCCTAGCATTCAGTGCCCCCATTTTTGATTGCACCTCATCAATAGCCTTTTTGATTTCGATTTGGTTAGATTTTAGTTCTTTTATTTCTCCAGAAAGGGTTTCTCTAATAACTTCCACGCTTTTTTCAAGCCCAGCTAGTATCTTTAAAGTCATGATTCTGAACTCTAGGTCTGACATCGTACTAATGTCCCTATTGAGTAGGTCCCTGGCAGACGGTACTACCTCTTGTTCTTTTTGCTGAGGTGATTTCTTTCGTCTTGTCATTTTGTCCAGAGGAGAATAGATGAATGAGAGAACAAAAGGCTAACAGGTTTACAACGTCCCCAGCAAATATAGTGTATACAAATCAGAAAAGACCTGAAACCAGGGGAAAGGAAAGGGAAAGAAAGAAAAAAGAAAGAGAAAAAGAAAAAAAAAGAAAAAAAGATAAAAACAAAAACAAAACAATTCAAAAAAGGCAGAATATGATCAAATATGATCAGGCTAGTGCATAGATCAGTGCCACACACTAGATTTTGGGCGTATTTTGGTCTGTTAGAAAAAAGTGCCTCCTAAAATTTTAAAGGAAGAAAGACATATATGTACAAAATAAGGGTTGATACAATGAAGGGATGGAAGATGACTGTAAAGATGAAAATTATAAAAGATTTTATAAAAGGACTTGGTAAGATAAGTTGTTTGAAAAAAGAAAGAAGATTTAAGGAAAAAAAAAAAGGAAAAAGGGAGAGAATGTGATCAGGCAGGAGACTAGAACAAAGCCATACACTAGTGGTTTAGGGTATATTTTGATCTGTTAGAAGAAACTGTACCTCAAAATTTTAAAGAGAGAACAACTTATATATATATGCCAAAAACAAGGATAACTACTATGAAGGGATAAAATATGACTCTAAAAATGAAAAAAAAATAAAAAATGTTTTTTTTTTTAAAAAAAGGGATTTATAAGATGTTGGTTGAAAAAGGGAAAAAGAAAAATAAAAAAAGTCAACAAAAATTAACTTTGATGAAATAATGAATCATGGTAAAAAAAAAAAAAAAAAAAAAAAGAAGCCATGAACCTATGTGCAGTATTCCCCTAGCGCTGGAGTTCTCCTATTCTCCTTGATCGATCAACTTGGTCTTGGCTTGCTGGCTGTTTGTGCTGATCTTCTGGGGGAGGGGCCTGTTGCTGTGGTTTCCAAATGTCTTTGCCGGAGGCGGAATTGCCCCGCCCTTGTCGGTCCGGGCTAAGGAAGCTGCTCCAGTTTGCTCTCAGGAGCTTTTGTTCCCTGCAAGCTCTCGGTACAGCTTTGGAGGACCAGGGCGAAAATGGCGGCCTCCCAGTCTCCGCCCGGAGGAGCCGAGAACTCGGGGCCCCACTCCTCAGTGCGCCCCCAGAGAAAAGCAGTCACTCCCGTGTCCCCGGTCTCTGGCCGCACTCCGTGTTCACCCGGCCTGTGATCAAGCGTTGCTATCTCTGGCACCCGACCCCGCTCGGAGTCTCCAAACCCAGCAGATCCATGCAGTGCGTTCCCGCACCGCTCCTCCCCGGGAAGGAAGGGGAGTCTCCCCGGATCTGCTGCTTGTTGGGTCCCTGCTGGGGGAGCCGTGCCCCGACTGGGCCGCAGATCACAGTTTGTGGCAACCCAGAGCTGAGAGCCCGCGACTCTGCTCCGTCTCTGCAGCCGGCTTCCCCGCTCCGATACCTGGGAGCTCTGCCGCACTCAGGCACCCCCGGTCTCTCTGTGACCCCAAGGGTCCTGAGACCACACTGTCCCGGGAGGATTCCACCCCCCGCTTAGCCACTGCAGCGACGTCCCTCCGCCGAGCCAACTTTTAAAAGGTCCGATTTTGTGCTCCGCGGCTCTAGCACTTGCCAGAAGCGGCCGGCGGAGGCCCCTCCCCCGCCGTCTATCCTCCCGAATATCGCCTCGGATTCACTTCTCCGCACGCCCTACCTTCCAGTAAGTGGTCGCTTCTCTGTTCAGAGAGTTGTTGCTACTCTCCTGTTCGATCTCCTGTTGAGTTCGTAGATGTTCAGAATGGTTTGATCCCTATTCAGCTGAATTCCTGAGACCAGACAAAATCTAGGTCTCCTACTCCTCCGCCATCTTGCTCCGCCCCTAGTGCCCCCATTTTTGATTGCACCTCATGAATAGCCTTTTTGATTTCGACTTGGTTAGATTTTAGTTCTTTTATTTCTCCAGAAAGGGTTTCTCTAATAATTTCCACACTTTTTTCAAGCCCAGCTAGTATCTTTAAAAGTCATGATTCTGAACTCTAGGTCCGACATCGTAGTAATGTCAGTATTGAGTGGGTCCCTGGCAGATGGTACTACCTCTTGTTGTTTTTGCTGAGGTGATTTTTTTCATCTTGTCATTTTGTCCAGAGGAGAATAGATGAATGAGAGAACAGAATGCTCACAGGTTAACAACGTCTCCAGCAAATATACTCTATACAAATCATAAAAGACCTGAAACCAGGGAACAAGAAAGGGAAAGAAAGAAGAAAGAGGAAAAAAAAAAAAAAAAAGGAAAAAGAAAAAGATAAAAACAAACAAAAACAGAACAAAACAAAACAAAAAAAACAGAATATGTCAGATATGATCAGGCTAGTGCATAGATCAGTGCCACACACTAGATTTTGGGAGTATTTTGGTCTGTTGGAAGAAAGTGCCTGCTAAAATTTTAAAGGAAGAAAGACTTATATATGTACAAAATAAGGGTTGATACAATGAAGGGATGGAAGATGACTGTAAGGATGAAAATTATAAAAGATTTTATAAAAGGAATTGATAAGTTGTTTTTTAAAAAGAAGAAGATTTAAAAAAAGAAAAAAGAAAAAAAAAGGGAGAGAATGTGATCAGGCAGACTAGAACAAAGCCATACACTAGTGATTTAGGGTATATTTTGATCTGTTAGAAGAAACTGTATCTCAAAATTTTAAAGAGAGAACGACTTATATATGTATGCCAAAAATAAGGGTAACTACTATGAAGGGATAAAAATATGACTCTAAAAATGAAAAATAAAAAATGTTTTTTTAAAAAAGGGATTGATAAGATGTTGGTTGAAAAAGGGAAAAAGAAAAATTCAAAAAAAAAACAGGTAAAAAATATTTACTTTGAAAAACTAATGAATTGTGGTAAAAAAGCCATGAATTCTATGTGCAGTATTCCCCTAGCGCTGGAGTTCTCCCGTTCTCCTTGATCGGTAAATTTGGTCTTGGCTTGCTGGCTGTTCGTGCTGATCTTCTGGGGGAGGGGCCTGTTGCCGTGGTTCCCAAATGTCTTTGCCGGAGGCTGAATTGCCCCGCCCTTGTCGGTCCGGGCTAAGCAAGCTGCTCCGGTTTGCTCTCAGGAGCTTTTGTTCCCTGGAAGCTCTCCCTACAGCTTTGGAGGACCAGGATGAAAATGGTGGCCTCCTAATCTCTGCCCGGAGGAGCCGAGAACTCGGGGCCCCACTCCTCAGTGCGCCCCCAGAGAAAAGCAGTCACTCCTGACTACCCGGTCTCCGGCTGCACTCCGTGCTCACCCGGCCTGTGACCGAGCATTTCTATGTCTGGCACCCGACCCCGTGTGGAGTCTCCAAACACCGTAGATCCCTGCAGTGTGCTCCTGCACCGCTCCTCCCGGGGGAGGAAGGGGAGTCTCCCCAGCTCTGCCGCTTGTTGGGTCCCTGCTGGAAGAGCAGCGGTCCGAGTGGGCCGCGGATCACAGTTTATGGCAACCCGGAGCTGAGAGCCCGTGCCTCGGCTCCATTTCTGCAGCCGGCTTCCCCGCTCCGATACCTGGGAGCTCTGCTACACTCAGACACCCCCGGTCTTTCTGTGACCCCGAGGGTTCTGAGACCACACTGTCCCACGAGGGTTCCACCCCCCGCTTAGCCACTGGAGCATCGTCCCTCAGTGGAGCCGAGTTCTCAAAGTTCTGATTTTGTGCTCCGCGGCTCTATCACTTGCCAAAAGCGGTCGACGGAGGCCCCCTCCCCCGCCGTCTATCCTCCCGAATATCGCCTCAGATTCACTTCTCTGCACGTCCTACCTTCCAGAAAGTGGTCGCTTTTCTGTTCAGAGTGTTGTTACTATTCTTATCTTCAATCTCCTGTTCAGTTTGTAGGTGTTCAGAATTGTTTGATCCCTATTCAGCTGAATTCCTGAGACCAGACAAAATCCAGGTCTCCTACTCCTCCGCCATCTTGCTCCCGTTTCTCCTGATTTCAAGACTTCTATGTCATGAAACATGTTTCTGGAGGAATGTTGTTAGAAATACAATTTACATGCATGTTTCCTTTGACCACTGGTTTGTAACCACCACCAAATGAAATACTAGAAATTGATTTTTTTAAAGATTTTATTTATCTATTTGAGACAGAGAGAGAGAGAATGAGAGAGAGCACATGAGAGGGGGAAGGGTCAGAGGGAGAAGCAGACTCCCTGCTGAGCAGGGAGTCCGATGTGGGACTCGATCCTGGGACTCCAGGATCATGACCTGACCTGAAGGCAGTCGCTTAACTGACTGAGCCACCCAGGCACCCCTCATTTTATTTTATTTATTTATTTTTTTTTCCTAAAAAAAAACCATTTTAATTCCAACCTAACAGCGCCAGGTGCAATGTCTGGGGACAGACTCTGGGTACAATGCTGTGTCGCGACCACTCACTCACACACGGCTCTGAGAAGGCCCCCAAGGGGGACTTACCTTCAGGGGGTTGAGCCAAGGGGGGGAAGGGGTGGCCCCAGAACAGGGGGCAGGGGCAGGCAGGGGGAAAAGGTGCTACTTCTTGGCAAAGGAGATCTTCATGGCATTGTTCTGGGTGATCTTGAAGCCCTGCAGTGCGTCACGAGCAGCCCCTGCCTGTACCTCATTGTCAAACTCCACAAAGGCAATGTCGTGCCGCCCAGGGACCAGTCGGACCTCCTTGAGGCCAGGGAACTGGTTGAAAAGCATGGACAGCATGAGCTCGTTGGTCTCCTCGGGCAAGTTGGTGAGGAATAAGATGTGATTTGGTGGATTTTCTGAAAGAGGCTGAGCAGGGGGCATCTGCCCCGGCATAAGCTGCTGCGGGGGCATGGCCCCTGGCAGGATCTGGCCAGGAGCCAGGCCTGGAGGTGGGATCATGCCAGGAGGCGGCATGTAGGGAGGCTGGCCAGGCATGTGGTGCATGATGCGGGGTGCCTGGGTCATCGGGGGCATGCCCGGGACAGGCCCCTGGACAGTCCCCACCACGGGGGCGGCTGCCCCACCCTGTACGGCCTTCTTGGCCGCTGGAGTCTCCTGGCTCTTGGGGTTCCTCTTCTCCCGCTTACGGTCCCGCTCCACGAAGGTGCCCTTCATCTTGGCAATGATATCCGAGTCAGTCTTGGCATACTGAATGCGCATGGGCTTGTCGTAGAAGGGGAAACCCTGCATGGAGCACAGGGCATTGGTGGCGCTGCTGACCTCCTTGAAAATGACAAACGCCTGGCCCCTCATCTTCAGGCTTCGGGAAACCAGGATATCCAGGATCTGGCCAAACTGGGAGAAGATGGCGTAGAGGGACTTCTTCAGCTCATCCTTCTTGATCTTCTCGTTGAGATTGGTGATATAAATAGTGTGGTTGGGGCGGGTCTCGGGAACTGCCATGGAGAGAGATGCCGAGGTAGAGCAACAGAGCCACAGCTCCCACAAGAGCTGCCTCCTACGTTTCTGAGAGTCGACTACCCCTGATTTTATTTTTTAATGGAAGAAATTAGACTCTGCAAAGGAACCTTTTTTGAGTAGTTTAATATTTGGCAATAATTGGACCAAAGTTTTTCTAATAGATACAAATAGCTGATTTTATGAGGAGGTTATATTATCTATGGAGAAAACATTAAAGAAAGTGCTATTACAAATAAAAAGCTAGAGAACCAACTTGTTCATGATGGTTTCACAATAGGGTACATACCCTTTACTATCTCATAACAGAACTTGTAACAATTTGTGTCAGAAGATAGTAAATATTTTTTAAGACTATTTATTTATTTGACAGAGAGAGACATAGCGAGAGAGGGAACACAAGCAGGGGGAGTGGGAGAGGGAGAAGCAAACTTCCCGCAGAGCAGGGAGCCCGATGCAGGGCTTGATCCCAGGACCCTAGGATCATGACCTGAGCCGAAGGCAGACAATTAACGACTGAGCCACCCAGGCACCCCGAGAAGACAGTAAATATTAATTGGCATATTCACATGCTTTTATTAACCTAATTCTAAAAATTAAGTCTTTTTCTCATACTGTGGTTTTTTTTTTCTGTACCTCCCTAAAAGAAGAGAAAACCCACTTTCATTCATCTAACTATATAATACAAAGCTATGAATATAGCTGTGGAGATTGTTAAGTGCATCTGTAAGCAAATTCTGTATGTGTGAGCAAGGTAGAGGCTCTCTATGTGTGAACAAGGTAGAGGCTCTTCAGTCTGGATATCTTCTGAAGGCAAGACCTCAGTCTTAGGCTTCTTCATGTTCTGCGTAACTCATTGTCAAAAGCTTGGCCCATGTGCTGAATAAATATGTGACATGATAAATTGTCACATTGTCTACATTTGAAGTGATATTTAAATCTTATTCCCAATTCTAAAGTATTTTTATTTTTGCTTTTATATAATCATGTAAGAAAAGGCATGAGCTAATAGGGCTACACAATCGTCCTTTCGACAGTAAGAAGTTCTGTGGACTTCTCAGATGGAGTTTGGTTTGGTCTTACTCAGAAAGACTGTCATACTTTTCATTTCTCTTCTTTTCTTTTCTTTTTTTTTTTTTGAGAGCGAGAGAGAGCACACAAGTGGAGGGGGGTGAGGGAAGGCAGAGGGAGAGAGAGATAAGCAGGCTCACGCTGGGCATGGAGCCCAACCCTGAGATCATGACAGTAGTAGTAGTAATAGTAATGAGCCAAAATCAAGAGTCAGTCACTCAACCAACTAAGCCACCCAGGCACCCCAGGACTATTATAATTTAAAGCCAAAATTTACATAGTAAAGGTAACTCTATTTTTATAATTTACAGGAGTCAGTAAAGAGACTTTAAAACAATGTTCCTATTCTCAATTTCAGCACCAAAACTTTTTTTTTTTTTTAAGATTTTATTTATTTGAGAGAGATGGCAAGAGAGAGCACAAGCTGGTGGGAGGGGCAGAGGGAGAAGCAGATTCCCCGCTGAGCAGGGAGCCCGACGTGGGGCTCAAACCCAGGACCCCAGGATCGTGACCTGAGTGGAAGGCAGATGCCTAACCGACTGAGCCACCCAGGCGCCGCAGGGACAAAACTTTATTATACATACTTGTAAAAAGTATATGTCTTATTTTTATCTTTCACCTACATAATGTCAAACCGAAGATCTTCCCTCAAATTTCTCTCCACCAATCCATACCTGATATTTCAACAGTCGTTTTATGGCATTGTCTTTAAAAAATAGTCCCTGATAAATTATTGTATGATAAACCTTCCCTGACCTGCTTTTAGTAAGCATCTGGCTATACAATGAGAATCCTTTAACATGGATTTTTATTGTGTTGCCTTACAATTACTTTTCAGTTTAAGAAATCTAGGTGTTGTCCACATTTTATGTCCCTATAGATTATGATTAATCTGACACTTTCTCCTCAAACTTGGGGCTTGAAGAAGTAGTTCCTTTTTATTTGAAGTAACATTTAATTTTCAAAAATAAAAAATATTTTATTTTCATAGCATTGTGGACAATGTGGAAAATGTAGAAAAACATAAATGGGAAAAAAAAAGAAACCTCTACTCAGTACCTTTAACATCATATGTAAATTCTTCATATACCAGGGATCATGCATAGTTTAATGGTGTTTAGTGAATAAATTAAAACATGTTAATTCACTTAGGGGCGCCTGGGTGGCTCAGTCGTTAAGCATTTGCCTTCAGCTCAGGTCATGATCCCTGGGTCCTGGGATCGAGCCCCGCATCGGGCTTGCTCCGCAGGAGGCCTGCTTTCTCCCTCTCCCACTCCCCCTGCTTGTGTTCCCTCTCTCACTGTGTCTCTCTCTGTCAAAAAATAAATAAAATCTTTAAAAAAAATGTTAATTCACTTAAAATATCAAGCATTGATCTATTAATAAAATAATTTGAAATATGTTAAGTCAGAGATAAGAGTCTATTATGCTGCACATATTGGTAATGATTCTCATTTTGTCAGGTTAGTTTATTTAGATTGCCTGTTTAGCTCTAAATCAGGATCCTGGTAACCAGTATTTAGAGGTAAATGAGTCATAGGAGATAACAATATTATTTTAATTGAGGTTCTACCTAATCTCTCTGGGCAGGTTAAGATTCAATGGGCTTGGCTTTTATTACAAATCTGCGAATTACTTTGTAAAATATTAACTCTGACCCCAATGAAAGATCTTTAATCTAGGTCTTAGAGGCAGTGGGGCATAAAGCATTAGATAAAAGTGAAAATGTTATTTATATAATTCTATATAATTCAAAATAAAAAATCCTTAATATATTTTTATGTCAAGCCTCCTTAAAAAGGAAAGTCAGGTGAGGCACAAGGCCAGTGAAGAGTTGAATTGGTATCTCCACTCATTTATCTCATGATAAATCAGAATTTAACGTACCCTAAACAAAATGTTAGATGCTGTTAGAAGAATCTCGTTCTCTAATTTTCTTAGATACTGCAAGTGTTTCAGAAGTTGAGCTGGCCAGTTCCATCTTCTGTCAAGTGATAAAGATATTAAATGCTACCTTTCAGTATAAAAATTAATATATTAAAATATTTTCAAAACAAAGTATAGTTGTATAGCTTGCATGTTGCAATTCAAGTCACAGTATCTGTTCTCTTGTGCTGGGCACCCACCCAAGGTGATATAATGTGACTAATGTTAAAAATGCATGGCCTGATTATAACAAGGATGTATCCTTATGAGAATTTCGGCTTTAATCAAACATGCTGGCAGCCAAAGCTAAGGCTTTTCTTTATATACAAGAGCTCTTCTTTAGAAAGATTCTATTCTGTCAACTTCCCGAGACATCTAGTTGAAAAAGTTACTTTTTTTCTAATTCAGAACTAAATCCCTTAGATAGACTTTAGGTAATGATAATGACCCTTTCCCTGAAATCCACCATAAACCTTCGAAATGCTATTTTTACTGAGCAAGAGCAATGTTGTTTATACATTAGTCAATAAAGTCTTTCAAATTCCTTGGCACAGCAACTGTGTAGGAAGCAATTAATAATACAGTTACTGCAAAGTAAATTGATTCATTTAATTATGAAATATTGAATAGCAACTTTTAAAAGTTGAATGGGGACAATATGCTGGGTCAGTGAGGAGAATATGAAAGTTCTGGCCTTCAATATTGTTTCATTGAAATTAATTCTTTATCAAGTTAGGGGATCAAACAAAGTTACATTTCATCCTTTTCTGATGTTTCCATATCATGATCCCAAAATCATTGAACATTTGACCCTCAATAGTCGACAGTTTAGAAGAAGGCTTATGACGAAGCCTAGGATCATAAGAGGTACAGTGAAAGTGTCCTTGAAAAGACGTCAGCCTTCTTCCCTTGCCTTTGCTAAATTTTGTTAGTAGTCAGTAGTTTTTATATAGGGACTTCACTGAATGAAAACCTCTGCTGTAGTGAAAGGGACACAACTCTTACCAATTCAAATTCCCTCTGATTTTCTGATTTGGCATTGCTGTGTGATGATGATGATGATCTCAGAATGATGTAAATGTGGAATTCGAGAGAACCGTCGTGGTAAGTGAGCTGCTCTAGTCCTCAGACATACTCAGTCTCTCTTCAGTAACTCAACAACTGTTCTTATTTTTTATTTTTATTGCTGATTTGAAGTGGCTCAAATTTAAAGAGATACAGGTGTGTCCAAGAGCTGCTAAACTGTTTTCCAGAGTGGTGGTAGCATTTTACATCACACCAATTGAGTAAAAATGCTAAAATTGGTGGGCAAATGAGGACAACAGAAAAAACATGGATAAAACATGTAAAAAATACAAGATTTAAAGTAGAAGGCCTTCTAGAAGTTGGTTATAAAATTGTTGCAAAATAATTGGTAGGCAGAATATAACATATATACACAGAGAGAAACATGCTGAAATTATGTAATTCAGTCACTACCTAATTTAAGAATGTTCATTACCTGTCACTGAGGTCAGGAAAAACTTGCTTTCAGGACTTCCCAGAGATAGTAGTGTACAACAGAGTTAATAGGATTTTCTTCAAATCCTAAAAGTGAATAGAACAGTGAATTGTTCAGGACTATCTTTTTTATGATACCTAAAATTAACAGCACAGATTTGAGGTAAAATTCAGCAATAACACTAGGGCAAGGGAAACACTTCTTATACTTGATAAAAACAATTCGCAAAAGAAAAAATTAACTCAGCTGATCAAAATTTACAGCTTTTGATCTGCAAAAGACGCTGTCAAGACCAACAAAAAAAGCTACAGGCGAGGAGAAAATATTTGCAACTCACATATCTGAAAAGGGGATAGTATCTAGAAATAACTCTCAAAACTCAACAGTAACAAAATGAATTCTCTAATGGGAAAATGGGCAGAGACATAAACAGACAATTCACCAATGAAGACATACAGATGGCAAATAAGCACATGAAAGACGTTCAACATCATTATTCATCAAGTAAATGCAAGCTAACACCACGATGTGATCCCATTATATACTTATCAGAATGGATAAAGTAAAACAGAATGTCAACATCAAACATTGGCAAGGATGTAGAGAAGCTGGATCACTTATATATTGCTGGTGTGAATGTGAAGTGCTACAGCCACTGTGGAAAAACAGTTTGGCAGTTCTTGAAAATACTAAACATGCAACTATCAGCTACAATATATGTAACCCAGCAATTGAACTCTTGGGCATAGTGAAGAGAAATGAAAACTTAGGTCCACACAAAAGCCTGTATAGTTTCATTTACAGCAGTTTTATTTGTAATAGTCCAAAACTGAAACAGTCCTCAGGAAGTGAATGACTACACAAATCCAGTTATGTCCATATCACAGATTACATCAAAATAAAGGAAAGTACTACAGATCGATTTGATGACTTGGTTTAATCTCTAGGGAATTATATTGGTTGCAATAAGTCAATCCTCAAAGTTCACATACTGTATAATACCATTCTTATAACACTCTTGAAATGACAAAATTGTAGAGGAGGAAAACTATTAACGGTTTCCAGGTGTCAGGTATGGGGTAGGAGTAGGTAGATGGATGAATAGATGGTAACAGTGGATTTTTGTAGTGATGGAAATGTTCTGTATTCTGGACTACATCGTTGTCAGTATCTTGGTTTTGACGTTGTGCTATAGTTTTGCAAAATGTTACCATCGGAGGAAATGGGGTGGGGTGGGTGGGAAAGAAAACAGGAGATCTCTGTTTTTTCTAACTACTTGTATAATTAGAGAAGAAATGTGGTGGAAGAAAGTTGCATAGTAGATGTTACACGTTAGGTTTCTCCAGTCCCGCCTAACTGAAGAATATATTTTAGTATTATTTCCCTCTAGAATTGTGTCAGTGTTATTCCAATTTCCTGGTTTTGATAACAACTCCTAGCAACAGAAATAGTCTTCTCTTAGTAATTTTCCTTAACCCAACTTTCTGTTTTTAACTTAAGTGTGTTGATTTTGAAAGAAACTTACTGCTTATAAAAGAAAACAAATTTAACTCACCAATATGCAAAAGGAAACCATAGAAATGAATGCATAACGATTCTATGTTTTTTAAATGTATACTTGTATTACTTAAAATCTTCACAGCTTAATCATGTGTACTGCATTTGGGGAAATACTGCATGGCAATATTAAATTATTTTAAAAATCCTTTAGTTCTAAGGTTATATTACAAATATTTTCTACATGCTCATTTCTAGAGGGCATAGAGTGGGATTATCTGATATTTCTAATTATGTGATAGTTTTGATACTACTGTGTCTTTGTACAAATATGACTGTGACCCAGAGTTGATGTCCAGGCAGAGGAAGCAACTTGGGCAAAATGTTGGCTCTCATTTCTGGGAGCAAAATTAAGTTCATATGACTGTAGCTTTAGGAACATGCTGTCATAGGTGGGATCAGATTGGAGGTCTTTTAATGTGATGCAGATAAATTAGGACTTAGGTTAATGCTAGTGAAACCAAGAAAAGATAAAAATAGATCTGTTGGGATATTATGATTTTTTTTCTTGCTTTCATCCTATTAAAAGAATATCTCTGCTCTGCAAATTCTCTGGGATGTTATACACACAGACAAATAATCTTCCTAGCAACAAATGTGTACTTAAGAAAGGTCCCTTAGGAAATCTGTATGTTTTTGTGACATATGTTAGTTGAGTGTAAAGTAAAAACTTGGATTTAGATAGGAAGCAAGTGGTGGGATCCAGGCATGTATGAAAGATGCTTAGAAACTTACAGAGCTTACCTTATTTACTGTTTAGACTTGCTGTTTTGATATATCTTTACAGACGCTTGCTCTTTCTATCCATCATTTTATGAATCCCCAAACGAAAATAGCATACATAGTTCCAAATACCGAAGGACCAGTGTAATGTTTTTTTCACTTAAAAATGTGTCCTTTTCCTCCCTCCCTCCTCCTGTCTTTCCCCCTTTTCCTGCTTCCTTTCCCTCTTTGTGTCTTTTTGACGTCTTTCCCCCCCCTTTTTTTCCATAAAGGATACACATTGTTTTAAGGGAAATATCCATCATGGTTCCTGAGTTGGTCTGTATCCCTTCATGGTCCAAAAGAATCATCCTATGAAGTGCTTCACTCCCTGCAGGGCTCCAAAGCTAACAAATCAGTTAGCACCAATTAATCGGTTGCATAATTTAAGACACCAGGAAAAAAGACAAAAACAATGAATAAAGGAGGAGGTCAAACTTTGGTTTGAAGATGCAATTTTAATCCCCGTTTCCGCCTTTTGTTTTGTTTAATGCTGAGAGGCAAGTTAAGAACTATAGACGATTTTTTCACTACTTATTTTGGTCTTCCTGATCTCTAATCACAAAACTATCTTTTTACTTGACTGTGTTCCACGTGACTTTGTTAAAGCATCTCATGTTTAAAGAGCGTTCAGCCAGATTATTTTAATACTTGCTAATGCCTGACAGTATTATAATGTACTAAAAGAAAATCATCACCCTGGGTTTTATTTCTATTTGAGGACCTTTCTGTGCTAGGATTTACTTTTGATCTTTTTAGGCATACTGAGGTAGAAGTTTTAGGTCCTTTGATGGAAATGGACCAGTCCATCAAAGAGTTTCCTTGTCCCTTTGTGTTCTCCATTAGAATGAAACAATAGTCAGACAGTACATGAAAAAAAACCCACTGTCCTGGGTGGGATCCTGCACTGTTCTAAGTGGTCTTCCACGTGGCACTGGCCACTATTTGACCATGGAGATGGTGCTCCCAGAGGCTTTTGCCCATTAACCTCCATTGGGAAGGGGATTCAGATGCTTTTTATTATCTTTATTGGAATAGAAACAGTTGGTGACCCCAATTGTAACTCTCTTATCACATTTGGGATTCTGGGAGTCAAGTTTCTCTCTCTCTCTCTCTCCTTCTCTCTGTCTGTCTTCTTTCTTTTTTAGAAACATTGAAAGAAACTGGAGTAACTGCCAAAGAGGCTCTGAGCAATATATTCTGAAGATAATGCTTTTCTCCTTCCTCAGTATGGTTTATCTTCTGTAAAAGAGGCACACATGCCTTGGTATTTATACTGTGCTGCAAAAGAACAGACAATAGTTAGAACTACTGAGTGTCTCCATAAGAATATAGATTGTAATGAAATAAAAAAAGTGATTCTAATTAACTATGTATTCAGAAGCATTTTTATTAAAATACGGTAGTTTTTCCAAGCCTCGAGGGTAAAGAGGTAAGAAAAGTCACTTTTTCTCTGACAAGTAGCTGTATTATCTGAATAAGGTTTTGGGCATTTCCAGGCTGTTGCAGTGTAATGCTAAGTGCAGTGTGGGAGTCTTCCTTTACTTTTGTTCTCTCTCTCTCCCTCTGTGTGTGTGTCTTCCTGTCTCACATGCAACACAATTTGTAATTTATTGGCCTCTTCTGGAAATTTCTGTATTTTCAGTGCCTTTATTCAGTTTCCTCCCTTCCCTCCTAAACACAAACCCCACTTAATCCAGCCTTGAGAAAATAAGACCTTACACTGAGCCTGCTCTTCTTTTCTTACAAATTGGGTCACTCTACAGTCTGCTTCTGGGTCATCGCCTTATTTCTTTGCAAATGCTTCACTCCTCTTTAGAGCTTTAAAAATTTCTCAGAGAAGTCTTAAAAAAATCTTTCAAACATAAAGCTCAGAATACAAATAGAGCTGAATAGAGTACAATTTATAATTGGTTGTGCTAGGGAACTTGGGTTTGTGACCAGACATCAGCATCCTAAGAAGCAGGAAATTACAAATTCACAGGGCTGGACTTCCGTTTCTTGTTAAATGCCTCTGCAGAGGTCTCTCCAAGAGGCTTTCATTGAAAATATGGCTCAATCTTCTCTTCGTAGTAGGTGTAGGCATTTTGCTTTTGTTGAGGAAGTATAAAAGTTTCCTTTCATGAAAATCTGATGGCTAATTGAAAATGCAAAAGGAAGTAAATGATTCTTTAGAGTCAAAATCATGTTTCTCAGCATGTTTTAGGGACACTAGTTTCAATAAACATTAATAGGCATTAAATGAACAAAATAATTCTCTTGGGAAACCTACCAAGGCAGTTAAACAGGTTTCTTTACTGCGGGAGTTTTCATAATCTTTTATCTATTAATGCACAGGAACCTCTAAGGATATATCGGATACATAGGCAGAAATGACCAAATTAATTTAGCTACCAAAGAACCGCACATGGAAGCAGGTTCTTTGAAACATGTCTTAGGAAATGCTGTTGTAAATGCTGATGGCACAAATAAAAATTTTTAAAAGGATGATTGTTAACTGGCGAATCATTTCTTCTCTGGAGGGTAGGTAGTGATGTGACTGAGGGCCAGCTCAGTTCCTTACTAGTACTCAACAGAGAATTCATTTCATTTGCTCCCACCACCTGATCCTTTTCTACAGAGTGACCCTAACAAAGTGTCTTGGAGATTCTGCTCTTTAAAGAAATAACCTAAAGTGTATTGAAGACAACATCCGTCCTTTCACACTCCCTAATAAATTACCTTACATGGCTTTTCTGGTCATGCTCTTCAGGTTGCTGAGAAATACTTGATTATTTGGTAGCATGCTGGGCTACATGAAAATTGAACTTCCAAACATTTTAACTCTTCTTCTTAGATTGTGTACATAACTTCTGTCTGACCATTGTTCAGAGATGTCTGTTCTCACCCTGGGCTCCTGATTGGTCCCTCCTGTCATTTTCTTCCATCATACCATTGTTCATACTCCGCATCACAGAACTCATTTCAGTTTGTGATTATCTAATAGTTCGTTGATGAAATTTTGTAGATTTTTCCATCTCTGGGACAGTAAGTCCTATAAGACAGAGACTGTCCGTTTTGTTCATTATGTCTTTATACGCAAGACCTAGCCTAGAAATAGGGATAATTTAGCCATTCAATAATTTGAATGGATGAAAAGATGAATGAATGTATGCAAGCTTTGTCTTTCTCTAGGTGCTCAGTTCATGAGATCAAATCACTGAATTCAACCTTGTAGCAAAAAACTCTTAATTCATTAGCTTTCCAAGGGGGGAACATGAGTACTAATCATAGCCCTTCTGAAAGTGTATGCCGTAAGTTCTGACACCTGAATAAAAAATGTATTAATATTTGGGGAAATACTGCATGGCAATATGTAGTGTAACTAGTGGTTTTTGAGGATCATATTAGAATATAAACATACACAATTAATCATCATTAGGAATATCTATATTCTGCCAATAAATTGCCCTCTTCACACTAAGGTTAACATATTCTTGCTCAAGGTCAGGAATCAAGAAGTGTAAGGCTTTCAACTATTTAAATTATAAAAAAAAATCATTTTGCTCAAGATCACTGGTAGTACTCTAGCAGTTTTTTCCCATTTAACAGGTCAAATGATTATGATTGTTGTATAAAGTTATCCTATAATACAAAATTAGATGTCAATCATTAAATATAGAGAGCCTGTCAAGTTATATAAATACATCTATAAAGCATTCTAAAATTTTGGAAATTTCATCATTTTTTTGAAAGTCAACAATAGTGTTTTGCATACTACTAATAGCTTATTATAGACTACTAATAAATATCTTCATTTTATCTTGAAAATGTAAATGATCCCCAATCCATTCTGGGCAGAGAAGCCAAATTTGAGGGTTTTGTTTTGTTTTGTTTTGTTTTGTTTTTCTGAAAAAAAAATCAAAACTTTGTGTTTACCTTAGACTATTTTTCTTTTGGAAGTTTTGATTGAAATATCCTAAACGTCTTGTTCTTTTTCTCCCCTCCATTTACTTGTTGCAAATATTAATATTAATATCTTTTTTTTTCATTTAATTCATCCAAAAGTACCCTGATTCTAATACTAAGGCATTTAAAAATTTCCAATGCAGTGCACACAATTATGAATTCACTGAGGAGATTTGCATTATTCTCATCAGTTTGGGGATTCAGGGCAAGTTAAATGTGTAACTTCAGCATTAGAATATTTCATCTGCCAGTTTCTCTGCTTGACATTTGTAACCGTTGTTAAATCTGCTGTTTGATTCTTGATAACGATCATGGATGTGCTAAACACTAGCCTGCTCACCATATGAAATATACACACATGCATATACATATGTATGAAATATAGATAAAATATATATCTTCTATAGGAAAAACAAATACTCTTTTGATTTCACATTCTTATGTAGCTAATGCCCCCATTTTACAACTGTCTACAAAATACTTCTAAAAATATCCCTATTTGATTTTTGTGTGTATGTATCCCTTTGTACCATAGTCTAGTCAAATAGTCCTCCAGTTGATGGACAGTTGGGTTGTTTATTCTCTTCTGCACTGAATATACTTGTATCTACATCAGTTCATCTTTTTACCAGAATAACTTTGGGACACATTTTTGGGATGTGATTTAGGATCAAATTTTGCTTCCCCCCCCAGTATTAAAAAAATACGGTTAAACTTTTTTTTTCAATATATTTAAGGTCTATTTGCATTTCTTTTAATATACACTCTCAGTTCAAAACCCCTGCCCACTTTTCTATGGGGTTGTTAATCCTAGTTTTCTTAAAACATAATAAATACTTATGTACATTGATAGATAACAGATGATGGGTGATAGATATCAACCTTCTGTTAGCTATACATGTCGCAAGTATCTTTTCAAAGTTACCAAATTTTTTGCCATCGAAAAAGTGGTCTCCTTTTCTCTCTTAATAGGTTTCTTCCACTTTCACTTTTATATTTTAATATGCTCCTCATAAGTAGAGCTAGATTTTTTTTTTAAGATTTATTTATTTATTTGACAGAGAGAGAGAGAGAGAGAGAGAGAGAGCACAAGCAGAGGGAACAGCAGAGGGAGAGGGAGAAGCAGGCCCCCAGCTGAGCAAGGAGCCCGATGCGGGGCTCGATCCCAGGACCCTGGGATCATGACTTGAGCTGAAGGCAGCAGCTTAACCGGCTGAGCCACCCAGGTGCCCCTAGAGCTAGAGTTTTAATATATCAATCATTTTATGTCACACTGTTGCTTCAGTCCTCCAGCTGAATATACTGAAATTGGCCACACCAAGCATTTTTCTTTTCTGAGGCCTTTGCATGTGTCATGTTAATTCCGTTCTTTAAAATGCCTGCTGCTTCTCATCATTTAAGACTTAATGGACATGACTCCTCCCCAGAGAGACTGTCCCTGACCTTTCATCTAACATTTACATTCTTCCCGTCCTTTGTTCTTGAACACAGTGCCCTTTGTTTATTGTCTTTGTTGCACTGTTTACTGAAAATAGATTGTTGATGAATTTGTTTACTGTATTGTCTTCCTATTCTCTAAAGTATAATCTCTGTTTCAATTTTATTTGTTCACAGCTAATTTAGCTCTTGGAACCATTCTAGATATATACTAAATACTCAGCAAGTATTTACTATATTAATTAGCAAATAGGTCCTCTGTTTGGTAACAGATTTTAGGTAGATAGGAAACTAGGAAGTAAAAACCTGTTTTCAAATGTACTTACGCTAATTATTTGTCAATAAGATACGTGCTGTCATTTAAATAAACTTCTAATTCATCAAAGTAAAATATTTAGAGAAATAGTGAAAATATTGTTAGCCAAAAGGGGAGCCTTGCTATATTGAAATATATTTATAATTTCTAAATATAATTCATACTTGAAGGATAAAGATACTTTTTATTTGAATACCTTCTGTCCTTCTGTAATTAAGGCCCTTATTATTTAAGTTACACTGAAATAGTTATTTTTCTACACATTTCTCTACTCTTACTTGCCCTTGAGATCCTGCTCATCCCCAAAGAACCATCTCAGATGTCACTTACAACACAAATCCTGTCTTCCACTTCCATCCCTTGCCCAGTTACAAAGAAAGCACTACAACTAGTATATCCTCCTTTTGCTGTATTTGATTGTATTTGCTATACTTACATGTTTGCTTCCATAGTGATTTTCCCTGACATGGTATGAACTGCTTGGAAGGCAATGATGAGAGGGTGGATGCTGGCATATCAAGCTCTTCAAGTGTAATAACGTATTTCCTATAGTTTGGATATGAAAACTGTAGCACATGATTCTATTCTGAAATGACAATATTAGAGTCCTAATTATATAGCTATCTTAGATCATCTAACAATGCCTTTGCATTTTCCCACTATGATTATATTAAATTCTCAGATAAAATTATATAATAAAACCTTCTTGTAAGAAATAACATCAGGCCAGAATTGGATAAACAAAGAGGGAGATAGTTCTGTTAAAATTCCTCATGCTTAATAAAATTAGATTCCCTGAGGCCAATATTTTCTACAATTTGTTCTATATATCTAACCTGAAAAACATTAATAATACCCTCCTAAAAAGATAAAAGTGTGTATATACTAGTTTTCAGTTTAAAATTCCAGAGCTCATGGGGCACCTGGGTGGCTCAGTCATTAAGCGTCTGCCTTCAGCTCAGGTCATGATCCCAGGGTCCTGGGCTCGAGCCCCGCATCGGGCTCCGTGCTCAGCAGGAAGCCCACTTCTCCCTCTCCCACTCCCCCTGCTTGTGTTCCTGCTCTTGCTATCTCTCTTTCTGTCAAATAAATAAATAAAATCTTTAAAAAAATTAAATAAAATTCCAGAGTTCATATTGTACGTGTGTATATACAGAAAATGTGGAATCACTGATTTTCTCCTGCATACGGAATTCCATGGATCCTTTCCTTCCTATTTCACACCAAAATCAGGCTCTTCCCCCATGTCTTCGCCAGGTTGCTAATTGTGTTTTAAGAAGTTTCATTCAATTCTGCATGTGGGAGATGCCATCTATTTTTTACTTCTTTGGCATTTGTCAGCCATTCAGAAGTGTTTGATCCTTTTTTCTTTTTGATGAATCGTTATTTCCTAGTCGTTCAACTCTCCTTATACTGCTTTGAAATTGATATTTTCATATTCATATATTTATTTGCCCAAATAATGCTTGCCTAGTTGTTTTATCCTAAGTTTCACTTAAAATAAAGCCTCCAAGGTCCTAAATCATTTTATTTGCTTTTCAAACTGTCTTCTCTGTTCTCTGATGTGCTTTCGAAAGGATATGCCTGGAATTTAAAATATTTTGGTCTCCTGATAAAAAATATATGAACATAGGGTGCCTGGGTGGCTCAGTTGGTTAAGCCACTGCCTTTGGCTCAGGTCATGATCCTGGAGTCCGGGGATCGAGTTCCGCATCGGGCTCCAGTCCCGCATCGGGCTCCCTGCCGAGCAGGGAGTCTGCTTCTCCCTCTGACCCTGCCCCTTCTCATGCTCTCTCTATCTCATTCTCTCTCTCAAATAAATAAATAAATAAATAAATAAATAAATAAATAAATAAATAAATAAATAAAATATTAAAAAAAAATATATATGAACATAAAATTTGTTCTTGCTGATTTCTGTTACATATTCCATTTAATTCTTCCCTCCTTTATGCTCTCAGGGCCCCTTGGCAGGTACCTGTTTTATTTTTTATAAACAATCATCATTTGTTTCTGTATGAGTTTTGGAGCTGCCACTTACTAGCTGTTTGTAGCAACTTACTTAAATTATCTCATTCTTTTTGGGCACATATATAAAATTCAGCATAATGTCGACCTTGCCATGTGTGAGGATTATAGGAAATACTCAATGTATTGCACATAGGCATTTAATATATTTGCATCCCTCCTCCGTACCTCCTCAGTTTGTACTCTGTATCTTTCTGCTCTGTTAAATTTTGTAAAAATCACAAGGATTAAAAAGATTACCAGGACAGTAATCATTCCTTACTCTCCTTTTAAAAACATGAACCTATTTAAATAAAATACAGTGAATAAAATTCTAAATCTACGTCAACTCTATGGAATTAAAAAGGAAATTTCTTTCCCCTGTCATTTTCTGGTTTTGAATATATTTCTCCAGATCTTTACAGTATGTTAATGCAGGCTAGTGTTAGAGTTTTAAGGTGTTTTCATCAAGTTTATGTTTATTTATTTTTTTTCTGGTGTCAGAACGTCTTTCCTTTTTAAGGCTGAATAATATTCCATTGTATGTATGTGCCACATTATGTTTATGTGTTTGTCTGTTGATAAACACTTCTCTTTTTTTTTCCAAATTAAAAATGTTGCTATAAACACAAGTGCGCAATATTCTATTTCCTGTTTTCAATTTGGAGGGAGAGGGTATATACAATATACAGTAGTGCAACTGCTGATCGTATGATAATTCTGTTTTTCATCTTTTGAAGAATCAGCATACTATTGTTCACAATGGCCACACCATTTTACTTTCCTATGAACAGTGTATAGGTTTCCACTATTTCCACATCCTTGTCAATATGTGCTATTTTCTGCTTATTTTGCAGTAGCCCTCCTAATGGGTGTGAGGCCTTGTCTTCTTAGTTTTGATTTTCATATCCCTAATGATCGGTGATGTTGAACATGTTGTGTTTGTCATTTGTATATTATTTTGTCATATCCAATAAATTATTGCCAAAGCCAATGTCATGACACTATTTCCCTATATTTTCTGATAAGTGTTTCATAGTTTTGAAATCCAGAAGTAGGAGTTTTTCAAGTTTGGTCAGATTCAATATTGTTTTGGGTCTCTGGGTCTGACTGAGATGCCAAATGTGTATTAGAATAAGTTTTTCTATGGCTGAAAAATAATTAGGGTTGATACATTGATTAGAATGGTGTTGTTGAGTTTATAGATTTTATTATATATTATTGACATGATAACAATATTAAGTCTTCCAATTCTTGAATGAGGAATATCTTCTTATTTATTTATATTATCATTATTATTTTCAGCAGTGTTTTGTAGTTTTAATAATACAAATATTTTTCCTCCTTTTCAATTTTGTAGGTCAACTCCTGTTTTCTGTGGTTTATGATTCAGTCTCCGTAGATTTTGTTTTTACTTACTTAAAATTTTTTTGTGTGTGTGTAGTGTTATGTTATTGTTTTCATTTGCCTTTCCCTGATGACATACCATGCTGTTTTATCATTTTATATGTTTTTTTTTTTCCCTATCTGTATATCTTCTTTGATAAAGTGTCTGTTCATGTCTTTGGCCCATTTTTAATTGGGTTTTGTTTTCTTGTTGTTGCATTTTAGGCATTTTTGTATATTTTAGATGGCGATACTTTATCAGATTTTTTGCAAATCTTTTCTCCCAGTCCATGGCTTGTCTTCTCATTCTCTTACCTTATCTATTTAGAGCAAATGTTCTTTTAGTTTTATTAAAGTCTAGATTGTCAGTTATTTGTTTCATGAATTGAAACTTTTTTTTTATGAATTGAGACTTTTGATGTTCTATCTAAAATGTCAACAATATACCCTTGATCATTTAGATTTTTTTTTCCATGCTGCAACAGTATTCTTATAATTTTGCATTTTACAGTTAGGCCTATGATGTAGTTTTGAGTTTTTGTGAAGACTATTAGGTTGTGTCTAGAGTCAGCTTTTATATGTGGATATCTAGTTGTTCTAGCAGCATTTGTTGAAAAAAATTTGCCCCTTTGTTAAAAATCAGTTGACTAGTGGCGCCTGGGTGGTTAGTTGGTTAAGCGTCCAACTCTTGATTTCAGCTCAGGTCATGATCTTAGGGTTGTGGGATCAAGCCCCAGGTCAGGCTCCCACACTCAGCGGGGAGTCTGCTTAAGATTAAGATCTCCTTCTGCCCCTCCCCTGGCTCGTGCTCTCTCCTTCTCTCTAAATAAATAAATAAAAGCTTTAAGAAAAATCAGTTGACTATTTTTATGTGAGTCTGTTTTTGATCTAGTTGGTTAGGTTGACCTATTTGTTTATTTTTTTCACCAATAACACACTTGTGGCTTTATAGTAATCCTTGAAGTGGGCAAGTGCCCATTCCCCAAACTTGTTATTCTCCTTCAATATTGTGATGGCTCTTGTGTGTTTTTGGTATGCCATAAAAACATCAGAAACAGTTTGTCAATATGCACAAAACAACTTGCTGGGATTTTGATTGGGATTGCTAATCATCAGGTTGAATTTTGGAATAAGTAGAATAAGTATTTTTTCTTATATTCCACCTCTTGAACACCTCTAGAGTGAAAAACAAATTAATACACATATGTGTGTGTATGTATGTGTATGTAATACACTGATCTAACAATAGAACATAAGGATTTTAAAAAGGAAGTGATGGGGCACCTGGGTGGCTCAGTTGGTTAAGCATCCAACACTTGGTTTGGTTCAGGTCGTGATCTCAGGGTTGTAAGATTGAGCCCCTTTGGGTTCCACACTTAGCTGGGAGTCTGCTTCCCCTCTCTCTCTGCCCCTCGCCCCACTTGTACACACTGTCTCTCAAACAATGAATAAATCTTTTAAAAGAGATAAATAGTCTTGATATAGAAGGTAATTGAATACTAAATGTTTCTGAACTTCCTACAGATGTAGGAAAGATAAGGAAACCACCTATAAATCTCTTAGCATAATTACAAAAAAGAGGGACATAGTCTCTCAAAAGACAATTTTTATATTATTAAAAACAAAGCTTCTAATATAGGACCGTCTTTAACGGTTTTGAACAATTTCATGGACAGTGTCATCTAGAAAGTATTAATAATGAAGATGGAGATTGACAATGAAGATTATTGAAAGTCTTACAAATTGAATTTCTAAACCTCCCGCCCCCCATTAGAGATTTCCTACCAGAAATATATATGAGCAGGAAATTTGCTTATTTATAGTTTATTTATACAAAGATCTTTAAAATGAGTTAATATGTTGACTTACACAATACTACCAATCTAAATATAATCAAACATTTGAATGACATGATGATGGACTGAATAAATGCTTGCTGTTGAGTAATTAAATGCAGATCTACATTCTAAAATTCAATCAGGGGTTGTTAAAAGATCCATTGCCTACATATGAAAAAGTTTTCATCCCATAATTATTTAGTTCTGATATTCTAAGTTCATTCCTTGGATTGTATTTCTAAGACAATCCTGAAATAGTCTAATGAACTAAACCCAAGGTTTTTGTATTAAAATGCATGTGCTATATTTAAATACACATTAATACAAATCAAAGATTACTCTTTGGTAGATGGAGTATCACTAATAAAGAGACCTTTTTTAAGTAGTTTTGCATTACTTCTGAAGCAAAATGTGTTAAATTTTGTCAAGTATATTCTAGAAGTTAAGTTTCACTCATTGAAGTTAAAATGGAAAAACTTTTACAAATTTTTTCCAATACTTTTTACAGATACCAGTTATCATGGTATTTTAATGCAATGGAGTCTGAATACTGCCTGTGACAAGAACTACCAAAAAATGGAGTTTTATCCTTAAATAAATAATCTACCTTTTATTATAAATACATATTTTACTACCTTGATTTAATTTAAAAATTTTAAGTAGACCAAACTGTGTCAACTAGCAGAAATACAGTGTGGAACTACTTGTGTGGTGGTTTTTCTCAAGTAATTACTTATAACCAGCTAGTTTGTTTTGTAGTCACTTCTCTAAAAAAGGAAAAAGGAGGACTGGTACATTTCCTCTATGTGCTCAAAAAGTTACACACCCAAAAATATAAATAGGCAATATGTAGATGAAGATGAAATTAAACATGAATATATACATACCACAGTTATAATCTACCTTGTGCAAATAAGCAGAATAAGGAGACCAGTTTCAATTATCAAGCTGGCAGAAGTAAGAGTTAATAATGGACAAATGGATATCCACATGTGTAAGAATGAAGTTGGACTCTTCACATCATATTCAATAAATAACTCAAAATGGTTAAATAGATGTGAGCATATGTGTTAAAAGTATAAAATTCTAAAAAGTGAACATAGGGGTACATCTTCACAATCTTAAGTTAGGCAGTGGTTTCTTAGATATGATACAAAAAGCACAAGCAAAAGTGAATGGTAGGTAATGAGCACAGACCTTTTTGGAGGTGATGCCCACAGCCAGTTGCTTTAGAAAAGATCACCCCTTAAGGCATAACAAAGGGGAGAAGTAAATCCAGAGGAATTAATCTTTGTTTTTTGTATGACATTTACCAAAGTGATAGTTATGCCAGTACTGAATGTTAAATATCAATTTGAAGAATATCCCTTTGTGTGAAAAAATGCTAGTCATGGCTATTATGAAGAATGTGTATAGATAGAGGTAGCGGGGATAGACCCTCAATTTTCATAGTCAGTGAAACAAAATATGGACAAATGCTGGGACAAAGCCCTTACATGGATGTTACCTATGATTATGCTAGATAACTTCGGGCGGTATGCTAGATTGCTAATTTACTAATGAAAGATAGTCACTTTCATTCATAAAAATAGTCCATTCCTTTGAATGGCTATGCAACTTAACAATTTAGCTGTTGCGCAGATTTGTGGTAAAGATGAATGCAAATGACTGTATTTAGCAGTGAAACTCTAGAAGTATATCCTCAGCTAGGCTTGCCCAATATCATGTTTTTTTCTTTTGTTTTGAGTAAGAGAGGGAATCTTTAGGGCCTGTCTGTGACAGGAAAGTAGGAAAGTCGGGCATTACATAAATATTATGTAAGTGAACAATCAACTATTGGAAAAGTTTGGGGAGAGAGTTGACTTATTTATTTTTGAATGTACATACATTTAATTACAAGTGAGTTGATTGCAGTGGATGGATTAAATTTGTATAGAAGAAAATGGATACTTTAGGGAGAATCAGAAAATGTCTTATTTAAAATATGTGGAATGAATTTATAAAAGGGGTACATTGACTTACTCTAGCTACCCTAACAAGCTCACTGGTATTTATTTGGGAGAACCACTTGCAGAGCACAGGTAACTTGCAAAAGTACTGTGCCATTCCTGAAAACCTAAATGCACTTTTGTTTTATTCTCAAATTGGTATAACTGTGTTTATACGACCATGTCTTTGGTGAAAGATGTTGCAACATTATTCGAGGCTTCCACGAAAAAAAAAATGGAGGGCTTCTTAACATTTCATTAAAAAAATGGCTATGGACACAGATATACCCAGTATAAACTGCAGTATTTTGGGGTAGCCAAATTCAGATATTGTTGAAGTAGAAAATTTTGAATGAGACAAGTTATATGACTAAATACTCACAACTTGGGGCACCTGGGTGGCTCACTGGGTTAAGCGTCTGCCTTCGGCTCAGGTCATGATCCCAGGGTCCTGCCACTCTGCCTCCTTGTGCTCTCTCTGTCAAATAAATAAATAAAATCTTTAAAAAATTTTTAAAAAGTGCTCACAACTTTAGCTAAAGACATTTAAAAGTTCATGTTGCTGTTTATGATAGTTTTGGCATATCGGCCTAAAGATCCAGTAAAAATAATAAAGAATCAAAGTGCTGTTTAGAATGGAGGAATAAGAATGGATCACCATGTTTTAGGCTAGAAAAATGCTATTGGTAAATATAGGAAGGAGAAAACCCACCCTTTCTTTGAAATGTCTGACTTCTAAAAGTGTGTCCTCTGATAATTAAAAAAAAAAATCTTCATACTGTTCAAAAATTTTATTTTATTTTATTTTTTTTAAAGATTTTATTTATTTATTTGAGAGAAAGAATGAGAGACAGAGAGCACGAGAGGGAAGAGGGTCAGAGGGAGAAGCAGACTCCCTGCTGAGCAGGGAGCCCTATGTGGGACTCGATCCCGGGACTCCAGGATCATGACCTGAGCCAAAGGCAGTCGCTTAACCAACTGAGCCACCCAGGTGCCCATACTGTTTAAAAATTTTAAATGGCTGGGGATTTGAGAACACTTAGGAATCTGTGTCATTGTGTAGAGGAACATGTCAGTCTCATTACAATGACTAGATGTGCTAGCTCTTCTGATAACCAATTACTAAAGATGACGGTGTGCTAGAAATATTTTAAAATAGAACCTACCTATATTTATGTATTAAAAACATAAACCTAAGGCATATTTGGAGAATAATTTTGAGATTACATTTTGTCTTATTTTTAAAACTACCCTGGTTTATGTATGAAATCAATGTTTACATTATTTCAAATTTGACTAACACAGTTATAAGAGACTGATTTTCTTAGCTGATGGTTGTTAGAACTGCTCCACATAGAGTCTTGCATTCTAGAGTTGCAAGGGTATTTGGATATGTTGTAGCCAGACTTGAGGTATCTCAGTGTATCCTGGATACCAACACAGCCTGACCACTTCTAGAGGCAAGGAATATATTCCATTATTGAAATGTCTAAATATTAGCAAATTAAGTTTTTAATGGATTAAAATTAAAAAGCCCCCCCCCCCCCCAGATGTCTTTTCTTACTTGGTCTACCGCTACATTGAGGCACAAAATAAATATCATGATCCTTATTTTTTAAATTATTTTTTAATATAATGATTTTTTAATACTTTAAACCTAAATAGAAATTGTTTTATGTGACTTAAATGAAATAGTAAATTGAGAATGGTTATCATTTTATTTGAGATTTTGACTGCAGTCTTTCATGAGACTATTTCAGGATTTCAAAATCAGCTTTGTTGTTACTTAGGATTAGAAAAAAGGTCCCAGTGAATCCTAATTTGCATAATTTAGGAGAATATTCCATTTATAATATTCATATATTATGAAGTATACTATCGGAATCAATGATTAAAAAAAAAAAAACATTCAGGTTAAAAAATGGGCCAGGGGGTGCCTGGGTGGCTCAGTTGGTTAAGCACCTGACTCTTGATTGCTGTTGCAGTTATGATCTGGGCTGTGGGATGGATCCCAGAGTTGAGCTCCTGCACCCAGCAGGAAGATTGTTTCTCTTCCCCTCTCTCTGCCCGTCCCCTCTAAAAATAAATAAGTAAATAAATCTTAAAGAAAAAATGGGCCAGAAATCTTAACAGACACCTCACCAAAGAAGATATACAGATGGCAAATAAGTAAATGAAAAGATGTTCCACATCATATGTCATTGGAGGAATGCAAAATAAAACAACAACAAAATCCCACTACACACTTGTTAGAATGGTGTTTGGGCTACCACACCCAATGCTGGGAAGGGTGTGGTGCAATTGGAACTCTCATTTCTTGCTAATGGGAATGCAAAATGGTACAGCCACTTTGGGTGACAGTTTGGTGGCTTCTTGCGAAACTGAACATACTCTTACCATACAGTCTGGCAATTGTATTCCTTAATATTTACCCAAAGGAGTTGAAACTTATGTCCACATAAAACCTTACACATGACTGTTTATAGCAGCATTATTCATAATTGCTAAAACTTGGAAGCAACCAAGATGTCCTTCAGTGGGTTAATAGATAAATAAATAAACTAGTACATCCAGAGAACAGAATCTTATTCAGCGATGAAAAGAAATGAGCTCTTAACTCCTAAAAAGACACAGAGGAACCCTTAATGCATACTACTAAATGAAATAAGCCAATCTGGAAAGTCTACGTGCTGTATGATTCCAACTACATGGCATTCTGTTAAGTCAGAACTATGGAGATAATGTAAAGATCAGTGGTGATCAGTTGTGGGTGGCAAGATATAAGGGCTAAATAGCAGAGGATTTTTTAGGGCAGTGTATGATACCATGATGACGGTACATGTCAGTACACATTTATCCAAACCCATAGAATGTGCAACACCAACAGTTAACCATAATGTAAGCTATGGCTTTTGGCTGATTGTGATGTGGCAGTATAAGTTCATCAATTGTAAAAAAAAAGTTACCCCTTAAGGGGGGATATGGATAATTGGGGAGGACGTGCATGTATGGGGGTAAGGATCTATGAGAAATCTATCTACCTTTCCCTTAATTTTGCTCTGAACCTGAAACTGCCCCCCCCCCCAAATAAAGTCTAAGTAAAAAATAAAAATAACTATTTTTACTATACTTTCCTGGGCAGGCCATTCCCCTTAGTGGCAGCATTGCTCTTTGTGAGAAAATATGAGTAAAACTGCCATTCTTATGAGTGTCCTCTATATCTCTTGGGGCTAGAAAGACCTTGAAAGAATCTCTCTCTAGTTCTGAGAAAGGAAGCCTTTGTGCAGGCCATGCAAGGGATCTGTTTTTTCCTCCTGGCACATTTGCTCTGTAACGCACAGGAAACTTAGAGTTTGATGTTTGCTTTTCTTTGTAAATGTGATGCTAAAGTGCTGATAGCTGAGTTTTAACTCGTATCCAATGTAAGGTGCCAAGAGAGAGTGTGAAAATTGTAATTTAGAAACTGCAAATGTGAAAACTGAAATTGTGTGGGTAGAGACAGTCCTATATTCTTATGAGCTGCTGCTTTTCTTCATCATTCTGTGAATTTATGTATGATACGGTTTTAAATGTATTCTGTGGAGTGCAGTGTAAAGCTGAAGAAAATATTTGTCTTATGTGTTCAGAATGAAGTAATTCTATCAAATGTTCTTTAACATTAATGCCATAAAATATTAGTTATTTTCAAATATACATAGTAAGAGTTAAAGTGGTTTTCTGAAATGTTACTCTGCAAGATTTACATATGATTTTAAATCAATTTAATTTTTATAACCTAATGATAAGAAAATTATTGCATTTCAAGTGTTTTCTTTACTTTCAATGCCTATTATAAATTCTGTTGAAAAAAAATTTAATCTCCAGATCTAACTACTGAGAAAATGCCCAGAATTTTGGTTAAAAAATACTTTTCTAATGAATAATTATTAATGATTGATTAGATGAAACCCAGGTAGAAAGTCTGTGGTTTTGTGGCATAAACCACTAACCTTTGCTGTTCAAAGATTTTTAGTTAAGGACTACTAGCTTAAGAATCTAACAAGTGTGCAACAGGTATATTGAAAAAGGACCACTTCTAAAGTTATCCCTAAAGTTCATCTTTTTTCAGGTCCTACAGTTGGGATGCAAATAATGATACCCCAGTTAGAAAACTGGGAGATGCAGTTGTGGTGGTAGCAAATTAGAAAAACATCTTTATGAGATAGTACTAAATTAAGAATGTTTACTAACATCCTGAAGCACAAGCAAAAAAAAAGTCAAGACATTCCTGCAAATGAGAAACTTAGTCACATATCTGGATGTTTTAAAGGAACGTGGACATAACCACAGCCTTCAGAAAAGCAATGCAACTATGGCGTTGTAGACACCTGGCAGAGAATAAATGTATCAGGTGAATTTCTGTAGGTTATAGATGACCACAGATCAAATCCAAATGTATAGAACTATGATGTATTATAACAACTTATGATAATCAGACTTTCTTTGAAAGAATATAATTTAAATACACATATGATAAAATATAAATATATAAATATCACAAATAATTTTACAAAGCAAATACAAATGCATTGATGTGGAGGGTTAAGCAGACACCAAATAATTAAATGTTACATGTCATGATTGACTCAGAACAAAGAAATTGAAAGGAATATAGATAGTGACAAGGTGAGATTTCTAAAAAACACTATGAATGTGTAAAGAAAAATATCATTGACAAAAAAGGGGCAAGACAGCAAGTCAGATTCAACTCTGAGTCCACTTAAAAATAGTGTACGTAGGGCACCGGGGTGGCTCAGTTGGTTAAGCGACTGCCTTCGGCTCAGGTCATGATCGGGGAGTCCCAGGATCGAGTCCCACATCGGGCTTCCTGCTCAGCAGGGAGTCTGCTTCTCCCTCTGACCCTCTTCCCTCTCGTGCTTTCTATCTCTCATTCTCTCTCTCTCTCAAATAAATAAATAAAATCTTTAAAAAAAAAAGAGTGTACATAATCTCAAAAATGAGTACTGGCAAGAGAAATTAGAAATCTAAGTATAAGGAGGTTTTGAGATAGCGATAAGCCAGCCATGGCAAGAATCCATTAACAGTGACCAATAAAGAAAGACTACAATTGATAACTGGGTCATGAGACAAGAAATAATAACAAAGGTGTGATTGCATGGCCTACGAAGAAGGTAAGAATCAAACAATTAAAACAAAAGTATTGCATTCATGCAGACTAGTGCAGATATAGCTTGAACATAAAACCAGTGTATTGACTGGAGCTGCGTAATCATCTTTTGATAATATCAACACTTGTTTTTGGAAAAGTGAAATGGGATGAAACTTCATCGGCAAGTTGAGGAGCTTCACCCCTGCAGCGGACAAGGTATGTGGCAGCTAGGAACAGGGATAGGTCTGACAATTTCCTCTTCCTCTCTGAAATTGGGAAGAATCTTTGGGAAGCTAGGGTAGCAAGTGAAGAAGGTAAAAGGAATATCAAATACAATTCATAAAATATAGTTCCTTTTAAAGGCCAACCAGTTTCTTTCGGTGGAATAAGACAAAATGGACACTTATATTCTAGGACATTGAAAACATTTCATGGAAAATTAATTTATTAAGCATATATTTATCTATACACAGGGACTCTTTTAATTTTGGAGAGACAGAAGTGAACTTAAACGGATACAAATCATACAAAACAAAACAAAACCTGATCTCCTGGATCTTACATGTTAGTATGCCTTTAGTGCTTCTGTTGAAGTTAGGGGTAATTTTACGATGTTTTTGGAAAGATTAAGTAGGGCTCTGTCAAAGTTCCTATAATTTCAGTTACTTCATGTCTCCCTTATTTCAGAGTTCCTTCTGTTTCTCTGATTATCAACACAATCATACGGCAATATAGATTTTTCTGGTAGTTATTTGACCTTAACCTCAATTTCAGGGAAACCAACTTTTCTTTGTTAGCACTGGAAAATGGAAGAAGAGAAGAGAAAAAATGGTGAGCATAGGAGAATTAAAAAAACAAAAACAAAAACAACAACGAGTATAATTATAAAGGCAGATAGCTCCAGAGCTCTATAATTTTCATCTCTATTTATTTTACTTATGTGTATTTTATTTCACTTACTATGCATTTTATAACTACACTGTAATTAGAGTTACTCCTGAGGCAGAATAATGATTACATGATATATATCTTCATCTATAAAAAGAACTCCATTTTGTCCTCAAAAGAGGAAATGAAAACCTATGGAAGGTAAACTAGCTGCTGGAGTTCAAGTCAAAGCCAAGAAGTTTAGTTATCTTGACATTTGGTCCACTGAACTACCCTCTTTATTTGATTGTCTTTCCTTACAGGGTTTTTTTTCCCCCCATTTTTTATTGTTATGTTAATTGCCATATATTACATCATTAGTTTTTGATGTAGTGTTCCATGATTCATTGTTTGTGCATAACACCCAGCGTTCCATGCAGAACGTGTCCTCTTTAATACCCATCACCAGGCTAACCCATCCTACCACCCTCTCCCCTGTAGAACCCTCAGTTTGTTTTTCAGAGTCCATCGTCTCTGTCTTTCCTTACGTTTTGCTTTAAGATTTGAAAGTGTGTAGGGCTTGAGGTTTGAATATATTATTTTCCTTCTCAAAGACATGTATTCAAAAAAAAAAAGCTTTGTGTTCTAGCTGTAAACTCTTTCAATGTACTTTGCAGGTTTTAATATGCAAATATCCAGGTTCTGAAAGTTTTTCTCCTTAAAGAGTAAAACCAGTATCATGTGACATCTAGCCACCAGACTTTAAGATATTAGCCCAAAGTGCATCACTAACAAGGTAAAGTTTGTTTTTAATACCACTGAAGTAAGGATTTAGACTTGTAAAATAAAGACATCAAAATAGTATTGTAAAAATATAACATTCTGTTTGGACTGTTAAAAGAATGAAAAATAATCTGGGTAGGTCATACAAATAAATCCTTTTTAAGGTGACATTCTCAGGCACACTTTGATGTTGTATATTTTACTCTACTCCTGCATTATTCTTCAGAAAGAGTAGATTTGCATGCCCCATGCCAGAAATCAAGCAAAACAGGATCATTATTCATAACTGGTCAGTCTCACTTATCTAGAAGCTACAGCTGATACAGTGTCTGAGAGGCAACCAGGGCTTTGCTTTTAGGTAACAAGTAGATCAATACTTACATTTGTAACCATCAGAAAAGAAAGTTTCTCAGTTTTTTGAATGATATTTGATCTTTTCAGCTCATAATATTCTCTGAGGATGAGTAATCAAAGGCATTTTTCTCCTTTCGGTTATCATGGATAAAGTTTGTACATTCTCATGACTTTGTAAACATGTGTATGTGGGATAAATTAGAGCTAATGATCCATAAAAGGATTGGATTCCTCAAAGAACAGTGCACAGATTCTAAGACTACTCAATTTAGTATTCCAAATTCTGGAGATAAGGGTAGACCATTGAATTCATAAAATACTTTTATTACAGTGTGTTCTACCTGTAGAGAGTATGTTAAGGAAAAAAGAAAAGAAAAGAACAATTAAAGGCATCCCCTGCCGTATACCTGGGATTGTCACTGATATGCAAGTCAAATAAATGACCATGGAGAAATCTAGATAGAATCATCCTCTGAGCTTTGTGTGCAGGCCTGGCTGATGAGAAATCTTGCTGTATATGCTGATTCCTTAGAATAGCAGTTATCAAAACAAGAAAAGACCTGAAGACAGTAACTATTTTAAAACTGTCCTCGATGCTTAAAATCCAAAAGAGATTCAAAATAAAGCGTGCAGATAGTGAAGGGAACTAAGAAAATTCTACTCATCATCCTGTGAGCATATATGAGACTTGAAGGTAAATAAGAAAACAAATTCTAGTCTAAGAAAATACATGATGGTTAAGAACAATAAAGTATCTGTTATGATTGCATTCTCGAATAGTTTACTAAAAAAATGGAATGGGAAATATTTTCACATTGTAGTAAAAGATAACTTTATTGAGGCTGCATTTCCAGAATTTTCACCTATTATCAGAATAATAGCTTTAAAGTACAAAACTGATAATCTAGCTGGAAGGAAAGGTTTGATTTCTAAAAATAAACAAGTGGGTGGACAGAATATAAACAGTGCCAACAGGAAAATAAAGCTAATAAGTACTTCAAGTATTTCTTAGAGAAATGTCAAACTAATATTAGATGCCTTTCTACAATATTAAAATCTAGAAGATTCATTACAGTTTTCAAGGTTAAAATTTATTAAACAATAGTTCTTTAGTGAAGTTAGTCATATGTGAAGAAAAGGAAAGATAACTCAGTTTATCAGGAGATACAGCATTAATCAATATGATACCAAAAAATTGCTATATAAATTATCTAAAATGTCCAGTTTCCACAACAGGAATAGAAATAACACAAGGCATGGAAATACATAAGAAGTGTGACCCATACATAAGAAAATACAGCAGATACTAGAAACTGCCTTTGAGTAGGTTTACATGTTGGGCATAGAGGACAAAGACTTGAAAACAGTTATTATAAATGTGTTCAAAGAGTCAGAAGGAACCATATTGAAAGAATTAAAAGCAGGATGACAAAGACTAATCAGATGGTGAATAAAAATCCAGATAGAAATTATTTTTAAAAGAGTAGTAGAGGTATTGGAGTTGAAGAGTACAAGAAGCTACATGAAAAATGCACTGGAGAGTCTCAAGAGTAGGTTTAAAAAAATATCCCTCTTACACTGTTGGTTGGAATGCAAACTGATGCGGCCACTCTGGAAAGCAGTATGGAGGTTCCTCAAAAAGTTAAAAATAGAACTCCCCTACAATCCAGTAATTATACTACTAGGTATTTACCCCAAAGATACAAAATTACTGACTCGAAGGAATACATGCATCTTAATGTTTATAGGAGCCTTACCAACAATAGCCAAGTTAGGGAAAGAGCCCAAATGTCCATGACTGATGAATGGATAAGGAAGTTGTGTATATATGTACAATGGACTATTAGTCAGCCATACAAAAGAATGAAATCTTGCCATTTGCACTGATGTGGATAGAGCTAGAGAATATTATGCTAAGCAAAATAAGTCAGTCAGAGAAAGACAAATACCATATGATTTCACTCATATGTGGAATTTAAGAAAAAAAATGAACATGGGAAAAATAGACAAACCAAGAAACGGACTCTTAACTATAGAGAACAAACTCATGGTTACCAGAGGGGAGGTGGGCGGGGGATGGGTTAAATAGGTGCTGGGGTAAAGGAGGGCACTTGCTGTGATGAGCACCAAGTATTGTATGTACGTGTTGAATCACTAAATTCTATATCTGTAACTATTTTATACTGGATGTTAACTTACTGGAATTTAAATAAACACCTGGGGAAAAAAATCAAACTTGAATAGAGATTATGCAGTCTAAAAAAAAAAAAAAAAAACATAGAGAAAAATAAACAGAACCTCAAGAAATTTGGAATACCAGTAAGTATACCAACATATACATAATAGGAGTGCTACAAATAGAGAAGAAAGATAAATGAGCAGATTTTTTTTTTTCCTGAAGAAATAACAACTAAAAACCTTCCAAATTTGATGAAAACATTAGTCAACACATCCACAAAGCTCAACAAATTCCAAGTAGGACAAATAGACATTGACCCTCACCCAAATACATCATAGTCAAAATGTTGACAGCCAAAAATCCTGAATACAGCAAGAGAAAAATGACTCTTCATGTGTAAGTTAATCCCATAAAATTGGCAGATTTATTATCAGAAGCAATGGAGGTTAGAATGTAGTGTTATAACATATTCAAAAGCTGAAAAAAAATCAGTTTTATATGCAGCAAAACTCTTTCCAAAATGAAGGCAAAAATACATCCCAGGTAAACACAAACTGAGAAAATGTGTTGAACATAGGGGAAGGGAAAGAAAAATAAAATAAGATGAAAACAGAGGGGGCGCAAATCATAAGAGACACTGAACTCTAGGAAACAAACTGAGGGTTGCTGGAGGGGAGGTGGGTGGGGGAAGGAATACCTGGGCGATGGGCATTACGGAGGGCATTTGCTATGATGAGCACTGGGTCTTATATGTAAATGATGAATTGCTAAATTCTACTCCTGGAACTAATAATACAGTATATGTTAACTAAATTGAATTTAAATAAAGAATTTAAAGAAAAAACTTAACTAAAAAATACTAAAGGAAGTCCTTAAGAAATTGACACCATAGAATCATTCTAATACACATACTAAACAAAAGAAAGTGAGTAAATATAAAGACCAAATAAACTATTTGTTTATTCATTCATCTGTTTATGGATATTTGAATTATTTCCAGTTTTGACTGTTTCAAATAAAACTCTCTTGAATAAAAAAAAAGGTAAATGTAAAAGACGAAATATATATCTTCTCTCTCTTACCAACTAACTTAAGAAATTGCATAAAACAATGTAAAATTGTATTGTTAGGTATATGACATATGGGAATGTCGCATATTTGACAGTAAGCACACAGATGAGGGAGGTAAGAATAAAACCAAATTGGAGTGAATGAGTGACACCAAATGGTAAATTGAATCCACAGGTAGAAATGAAGAGAACCAGAAATAGTAAATACGAAAGTTAAAAAAAAAACACAAAAACCAAAAAAAGGTGTAATATATTGTTTTCTTTTCCTCTCTCAGCTTCTTTAAAAGACATAAGTTTATACAAAGTGATAATTATAACACTGTAGTTTCCTCCTGTCATTTACATAGGAAACAATACTGCAGTGTAACTCACATTGTCACTCTGAAATATCTCTATCCTAAGACAATGACAGTACTTAATGAGTAAAACATGAGTGTTTTAGATGCAAATAACTATTCTGATCTTTGAAGCATATCAGAAGGTAAGAAAGTGAACTAGGACAATAATCAATCTCTTGCCTATATTTTGCTTACTGAATCATAGAAGATGTTGATGACACTTGCGTGATTCAATGACACGGGAAGATCTATAAAGAAATGTGTTGATATTTCATAGAATTTTCAGAGGTTTGAGAGGGAAAGTGTCTTTCTTAAAAAGACATCTTTTATACGCAGGAATAGATTTTTGGGTGAATTCAGTTCACATTTGTATCAGTCATGGTTCAGACTATCAAACCTTTAGTGTTTAACTGTATTACTAAAGGGTTAACCATTTATGACAGATTCTTTTTTTTCCCACCCTGTAATGAAGGTAGGAAAAGAGCCTTCTAGTAAAATAGTTTGCACTTCATGAATCCAATGTTGAAGTTTTTATTAAAGTAGGAAATTTCTTGAAGACTTATCCTTTACTTGGACAAACTGGGGCATGTCCAGAAAGGAGTGAGCAAAATTAAAGCTATCTTAAACAACACCTAAAATAAATAGATATCTCACTTTTTAAAATAGTACAGAAATTTACAGCCAGACAAATATTTTGCATCCACATGTCTAGGTATTTTTTAATCTCTCTTCTATAGAGCATATGACTTCTTCCACAGATGTATTTGTGGGAGGGGTTTCTAAGGCAGCCAGTGCGGAAGCCAATAGTTAGGGCTCCAAACTTTCCACTCTTTTCACATATGAAGCGTTCTACTACTAAATGACTTTAAACCTTTTTCTGGTTTCTCTTCAGATCGCATAAACCTTTCCTTTTATAGATAGAAACTTAAGGCCAGATAGGAAAAGATTTATCTGAAATCATACCCCTATAGAGACATGAAGAATAGTATGGAAGGTAAAACCTGTGTTCATATGTTGAAAAGCTAACATGTAAAAGGAATAGAAGTCATTCTATGGAGTCCCATAAGACAGCAATAAAATCAGTGAATGGAAGATAAAAGTTAGGGAGAAATAGACTACTACTAACAAAATCCAGCAACTTAAGCTACTTACAGATCAGATGGGCTGATCACAAGGAGCAGTTGTGCTGCTCAGCCCATTTCTCCAGCTATAGAGATAATGAGGAAGAATCTGGAATTGCGCTCCTGCTGGTGGTATAAAGGATGGATACATCTGATCAAAAGTAGGATGAGGTGTATCTTAAGACACATTCTAGCTCTAAGAGTTTGTGATTTATTGTATGTAAGAAAGTGACCTCCTTTATTTAGTGCTGCTTCTCAGGCTATGGAAGATTTTGCTAAAAGCAAATTTCAAAGTGTCCTTGTGCAATTTGTCCAGACAGCCTTCCAGGTTTGTTTTTTGTTGTTGTTTTTTGTTTGTTTGTTTTTAATCTGGTGAATTCCTCTTATCCTTTCTACCATACCCTAAGGAAAGGCATGTGAATATCATAAAAATAATGTATCTTTATATTTTCCTGCCCCAGTCTTGTGTTTATCACAGCAAATAAATATAATTCAAATGCCAACTCCAGATTAGAATTAGTAGCTGCCTTAGAGGTTGTGTTCTAAATAATTCTGATGTGTAGTTGGGGTGCAAAATAGGGAGTCAAATCCCTTGAGTCAGGTATTGGGTATCTCTGATATAAATCAATAAATTAATAGGTAATTTGGTATGTGGAAAAAGCAACATGGACATATGAATTGCTAAGTTAGAAAAAATGTAAAATTGCCTTAGGTTTGTATTTTTTTTTTTCTTTTCAGCTAAAATTTTTGAAGCTCAGTCTCTAATTTCTTGACAAGTAGGAAATGTTATTTTTTTGTATCTTCTGTATCATCAGGCTTTTGAAACCTTTATCCATTTATTGAGATAGGGAAACAATAGGGTATGACTATTAGACTATTGCTTAGCCCCAAATTTTCCTGTCAGAATGAAATGCTTCTATTTCCTCTCGACCATTTCCAAGAAGGCATTTTTAGGAAAATGATACCAGTTTAGAAACCCTCATGTATAAATTTCATTATTCCTTTTAGAGGAGTGCACTGCGTATCCATTTTTGCAACCTTTTCTGTACTACTCTGTGAAACTGTGTGAGATTGTTTTTTATTTCCATGTTAACCAGTGAGGACAAGTGTGTGAATTTTCAGACTTTGAATTCTGGAGATTGATGTACATATGCACATAAAATAGCCATTGGTAAAACACGTAAGAACCTAACTAGTGGCTGGGTACACAAAAAGTAATAATGTGATAATGTCAGGATATTATGGTTACTTTGCTTAGAATAAGCATCCAGCTAGATTTACTGTCAAACTTCAACTATCCTAAATGAACTGAATTATTTCAATTATTAAAACATAAAAATCTTTTCTTGTTAGGGCACCTGGGTGGCTCAGTCGGTTAAGCGTCTGCCTTTGGTTTAGGTCCTGATTCCAGGGTCCTGGGATGGAGCCCCGCATCAGGCTCCCTGCTCAGTGGGGAGCCTGTTTCTCCTCCTCCCTCTGCCTGCCGCTCCCCCTGCTTGTGCTCTCTCTCTGTCTCTGCCAAATAAATAAATAAAATCTTTAAAACATATATTTTCTTAATTCCTTTAAAAATATAATCTCTTATATTTGCTAATTCATACGTTACCAATCTTTACCTTTTTTATTATGTAAATCCTTAACATTTTTATTATATAAGCTATAATACGCAAATATATTTAAACAATTCACTTTATTTTTTTTCCAGAAGACAGAAGAGACTTTACTCTGAAGACTCTTTACAGTCCTCCTTTGCCATGTGTAAATAGGGATTTGTTATTCTTTGAGTAAACATAAAACTGCTCAATGCCAAATGGAAAAGGGGCACTGAATCTGACAATGCACAACCCACGGACAGCCAGTTTTCTCTTCACAGTCCATCATCACATAGGTGACCCTCCTCTGTGTGCAAGGATGGTAGAGCATACAGGCAAAAACAAAACTGAAGGGTCAAGTCTGTACTCTGTGAGGCAGCTCAATAACGGTTCTACAGCAAGAATCTCAGAAGAAAATATCCTCAGTGCCTAACCATTCACAATTTATACTGGATGGTTCTTTAAAGGGTCTGATTGCTCAGTTGCAAAATGTTTTTGTTATCTGAAGACACAAAATAGGTTACGCTTTTCAAAAACTTACACAGAAAAAAGTTTTCATTTTCCCTTTTTCAAGCACAGGGATGCATTTGAACTCGAGGAGATATTGGACACAATTTTTAAAATCTCTTTATTGAGGTATGATTAACAAATAGGAAGCTGTACATATTTAACATATATGAACCCGATGACTGGAAAATATACAACTGATTGGTAAATATGCACCCGTGAAACCATCACCACCACCATCATGGCCATAAATCTATCCATCGCCTCCCAAAGTTTCTTCCCACCTCTTTCATTATTATTATTTTTTTATGTATTTAGCTGTAAGAATACTTAATATAAGATCTACCCTCTTAGTAAATTTTGCATATTTAATACAATATTGTTAGCTATGGCCACTATGCTGTGTAGTAGATCTCCAGAATTTATTTATCTTGTATAACAAACTATATACCATTTGATCATCACCTCCCCATTCTCCTCTCCCCCCAGCACCTGGCAACCACCATTCTGTTCTCTGCTTCCATGAGTTTAATTGTTCTAGATTCCTCATATAAGTGAGATCATATAGTATTTGTCATTCTACAGACACAATTTTTATAAATACTTAAGCTCAAGAGAAAGACTGTAATATTCTTTAGTTGGCTTTCCCTTACATAATACCTTCTAGGTCCATTCACGTCTCAAATGGCAAGATTTCATTCTTTTTTTTATAGCTGAGTATATTGTGTGTGTGTGTGTGTGTACACGTGTGTGTGTATGTACATATATATATAGATATATCTACATATATACCTTCTTTTTTTTTTAAAGATTTTATTTATTTGAGAGAGAGAGAATGAGAGATAGAGAGCACGAGAGGGAAGAGGGTCAGAAGGAGAAGCAGACTCCCTGCCGAGCAGGGAGCCCGATGCGGGACTCGATCCCGGGACTCCAGGATCATGAGCTGAGCCGAAGGCAGTCGCTTAACCAACTGAGCCACCCAGGCGCCTCCATATATATCTTCTTTATCCATTCATCGCTTCATCTTTTTAAATTCAGGTAACCAAACTGGAACTAGGTTCTATTGAAGAGTAGATCAAACTTAAAAAAAATAGGAACAAAGATGAAAGGATTGATGGGTGGATGTAAGGAAGGTAGGGAAGGTAGAGTCAGCTTTCAGGGTATTTCTGTGGCCCTTTCTAACTCCACTTTTCTTGTTGGTCATGATGACCCTACATATTTCCTTCTGGATATCTTTGGTCATTTCTTCATTTCCTGTGCTTCCATGGTTGACTGCTCTATTGGAGTTCATTATTTGAACTGTATATTTTGGTTGAAATTCCTTGATATTTATAATCTTATTTAATTTGGCATCATCTCATTTCTTTGACTTGGTGTTGATTTCTTCATTTGTAACACAGATTTGGGATAGAGTGTCAAGACTCATGATTCTTACGAAGTGTTCGGCCATATACTGGTCATTGTCATGTATGAGTGTTTTTCTTTACCAAACACTGTGTTAAACACTTCGCCTTGATAATCTATTTAATCCTCCAAGTACCTAATGAAGTACATTTGATTATCCAGCACACAGAGGAGAAAATGAGATACCAAGAGAAGAAAATCACATGGTTTGGTTTGTTAATATAAGAGCCCATGTCCAAGATCAGGTTTACCTTCAACCACACACCAGACTTCTAATCACCAAAGGACAGATTCGCCTGCCATTCTTCCCGCCTTTCTTCTTTCCTTCCAGGGCTGCCTCCCTCTTTATTTATTCCCTTATTCCTTCCCATTTGCCTTTATTATTCTCTCTGTCATCTCTTTCTCTTTCCCTATATGCTAAGGGCTAGAGACTCAAAATTCAGTTGAACAGGACCCTGCATTCAAGTTCACAATGTCCATTTTTATCACAATACTATATATGTAATTTGGTATCCATTAACTACTTTTTAAAATATCTATTTGAGAGAGAGAGAATGAGTGGGGGGAGGGGCAAAGGGAGTGGGGGAGGGAGAGAAGTAGACTCCCCACTGAATGCAGAGCCTGACGTGGGGCTCGATCTCATGATCCTGAGATCATGAGCTGAGCTGAAATCAAGAGTCGGACGCTTGAGCCACCCAGGTGCCCTTCCATTCACTATTTCTAAGTGAGTCAGTGAATGAAGTAAATTAACCTCTACTTAACCTAAAGAGTATTTAATTTGATCACATTTTTCTAGTTAAACATAATAAAAATACTAACTTTTCAAGTCCACTTTTACTCAGGGCTGTTTTTTCTGTAATGTGATATATTTATATTGCAAATGTTACATATTTAGGGGAAATAGGGAATGAGTAAGCATCATATTGGAGGCTTCATAAAGATTTGTTAAAGAGAAAACGTATGGGCAAACTATGCCTAAATTGCCAATATCAAAAATGACTTCTTTGGAAATAACTGACAAAGTGAAAATCAAAAAGTACATACATTGCAAATGGAAACTAATTAAACCAAGTAAACCAAGAATAATAATTTTGTTTTCCAATGAATCATAGACAATTAACTTTTATTAGAGTGTACCTATAATATAGATTGATAGATAAAACAGTTGAAGTAAGACGGAACTATGGAAAATGTACTTAACAAGTAAGTTTAGTTATTTATACAAGACAGATTGTCTGACATTAGATATGAATATTCTAATAAACACTGTCATTAACTTCCATAGGTCTTAGAAATGTAACGAAAATGAGTACAATTAATTTTAAAAATTTAATCATATATTATATCAGAATAAATTGATGGCTAGATTTAAAGGAAAATACACACAGTGATTAAATGATGCATCTCTTCAAAGAACAGTTAAGTCCATTCTTTTCACATTTATTTGTTCAGTCTGATAGATTAAATTGCGTCTTAAAATCATTAGCAACACTGCTATGGTGAATATCTTAATTCTTTATTTGAAAATTCAGCTGCTGCTTAAAATGACACCACTTCTGTCTTTTAATAGCCTTTTAAAAATCAAAATATTATGACATTATTTATAAGGTATGAATTCTTGTGTTGAACTTAGTCTTTTTTAAGTGGTGCCTTCATGCAAACTTTAGTGCATGTGCCTCTGACACAGCATTCTTTCCTGTACTTTGAGGTAAATAGGAATTTTCACTCAAGGGACTTTGCAAAGTGGTAAAATTAAAGTAAGTTTTGGAAAAAAAAAACAGCAAAATGCCTTTAATTATGCATTCCTTCCGGTATACCAGGGGCATATCATGTCTTATAAATTTTGTATTTCATGATTAGATGTATTGTTAAAGTCAAAATGTAAAATTATGCTGTGTGATAGTTAAGTCATCAAGTATCTTAATGTCTCCCCTGACCTATCAGATATAAAATGAAACAGAAAAAAGTAAGAAAAAAGAAAGACTTGCTTTTAAGTATGATGTAAAAATAATAAATGCAAATTTTGTGGCAGGCATTATAAGCAGTTTAATTAAATGTGTTTTCTTAAATTTATTTTTTCTTAACTTTACTGCCCCCAAGTCTGTGAGCTAATTATTGCTATTACACTATTTTCATAAGTGAAAATTGAAATTCAGAGGTACTTTGATTTATGAATATGCTTGTGGTGATGCTATTTGTATGTCAGTTAGAAATTACATTCAGTTCCAAGAAAGAAATTTGGAAAATTGTGGCTTTACTCAAAGAGAGGTTTTATTTGGCTCCTATCACGGGAACCATGGAGAGAGTCAATCCAGGCCAGGGATGGTGGCCCCAGGACGCCAGCAAGGTTCTGGACTTAGTCTTTCTAAGCTCAACCGTCCTTGCCACATTCTTTTTTCCTCATGGTGAAATCTACCAGACTGTGTTTCTCCAATCCTGGAAGGAAGAAAAGGGGGAAAAGTCAAAACATAAATGCTGTTATTTTACTCCTTCATTTTAAGAAGCTTTCTCAGTAACCCCAGGCAACAACATCTACTTACATCAGAAATATGTGATATGGGCCATAATCTACCTTTTGTATTCACACTTTGCTATCATCAATGTCAGGATGCTTTTAAAGAAAAAAAAAAGTGTGAGGCTATATTTTTGGGGTAACTGGAAATCTCATTCCTAGTTATAAAGAAGCAGAGCTGGGAGCTAGGATCTGAAGCCAGATTTGTCTCACTCCAAACTCAGAGCTCCTAATCTCTATCTTACGGAATAGTCTTTCATTTTCATCATTATTGTAAAACTTAGGAGAGTGCTGTATTAAAAGTTTGATTATGTGAATTTGAAAAGTATAGCATATTCATTAAATCAGTAGAAGTTGGAAGAATCTTGGAAGGCTTTATAAATGTGCAGATTAACCCTTGTTGAGTGAATTTCAATTCATGTATCAGATGACCATTTTGAAGTTTCAAAACTTCAAGAATAGGAGAAATACCCTCTGTAGATATGATACAATTGCCTTCAAGAGCTGAACAGTGTTAAAGACTAGCATAGCAATTTTGATGTGTTACAATCTTTATTCTTGCTACTTTTGTAGAGCACGGGAGCTTGTTTCTGCAGACTTGCCCAGGACAAAATTCTTGTAAATGCCTACACCGTTTCTGGTTTTAGCTTTGATTTTATTTATTTGTTTTTTTTTATTTTACAAATACATTATTGGCAAGCCCATTTACTCGACTACTGAATGATGGTAGAAATGAAATAATTGTGTGATCATATGGATTTTTGTTCCTGGTTCTTGTTTGGATTTCAAGTACTTTAGCAGTTGGAGGTCACTTGGAAGTGAGTTGATAATTTGAACAAAATACAAAAAAGTACATTAAAAAAATCACTTGTAGGAACATTACAGGAAAATCAACATGACTGTTTTTATCCTTTTAGAAAAAATTAAGAAAATGTTGTGACAGTATTAATAAATTTAAACACTTTTTTAGATAAAATCACATTAGAAATTGGTATATATTTTGTTAAATCATTTATATCACAAATACTAATTGGATGCATATTTTAGCACTAGGCAGTAGTCTTTTAATCTGATAAAGACTATCTTTTATGCCAGAAATTTTTAGCTGCAAGGAACTATACCTGCTCGTTATACTTAAGTTCATAGCACTCAACTTAGTGGCCAGCATGAAATACGTATATAATATAGATGGATAAATCAGTCAATTAGATTTATTAAAATTAATTGGTTAAAGATGATTTAAATACCCGGTTTTGTAAGTGATTCTCAAAAGAAGTACAGGATACCCTAGCTGTTATTTTCCATTAGTAAGATTTAAGATTTCCCAAGTTCCCAGATGTTTGATGATGTTCTTGAGTACAACCCACAAATGTTTATGCACACATCTGCAAATCCTTTCTTCTTTATTCAGTTCTGGGAGACCAGTTAGTTTGCTGAGAAGGAACTTTATATTTTATTACATTCTGGTGCAGCTTAAGGACAACCTTGTTTAAATCCTTTCTAATTGTTTCAAAAGTTGTAGAAGTAAAGCAGCTGTATATCTGTTGCCTACAATACTGGAAAGATTCATTTTCTTTCTGTATTACCTGTCACATCAAATAAAGAGGCTGAGAGTTTATCTGTGATAAACGTACTCTATTTAATGCAATGAGACAGTCCCTTAATTTGAGCACCTAGCATAGTGTCAGCCTAAATCTCCTTCTGCTGATTTAATTAGCAAAAGTTCCATATTAATCACTTTGCAATTAAACTTTTTGAGTCTCCCATTGAAAAAATATAGTCCTTTCACAAAACAACAACAACGAAAATTGAGAATGAGCTCAGTAATAAAAGTAATTTGCATTTTTTTTAGCGAATGTGTTAGCTGATGAATTATTCAACACTTGGTGTTGGTTCTTCAGACTTAATGAGCCTCTCTAATTTGACTTCCATACCAAATTATAAAATTTATTCTATGTTTATGAATTGAAAAGTATTCATTAGCAAAATGCATTCATCAATGTACTATATATTGTCAATAAGGAAAGATTTTTTTTTCCTAATTTGGCAGGAAATTTTGTTTTAGCAACATAAGCAGAATTCTTTCCCATGATAAAAGCAGTTTATTCATTTTATTGCCATATTTATTATGAGCAAAATATAGGTGGAAAATCTACTCATTTTTGTTAGGATTTTGGTCTTTTTTGCCTAGATGTCATATGTTGAACAATTACACAGAACCCAATTATAAATCTATTTCTAAAAAGCTTTGAGGCTGTTGTAGTTTACCTCATCTTAAGTGGCATAGTTCAAAGTTATAGCAAGCTAGAATCCTGTATATATAAAGATTAGCATCATAATATTTCTTCAAAAAGAAATAAAGCATTTCTCAATTCTTGGGTATACACTCTTCACTGACAAAATGACGGTTCATTTAATAATGAAAATGCGGGAGCGCCTGGGTGGCTCAGTCGTTAAGTGGCTGCCTTCGGCTCAGGTCATGATCCCAGGATCCTGGGACGGAGCCCCTCATCATCTTGGGATGGAGCCCCGCATTGGGCTTCCTGCTCCGTGGGAGGCCTGCTTCTCCCTCTCACACTCTCCCTGCTTGTGTTCCCCCTCTCGCTGTGTCTCTCTGTCAAATAAATAAAAATAAAATCTTTAAAAAAACAGTGACAATGCTGTCATTAAAGACAAGTAACAAAACCCACAAATGAGCCTAGTTTGTGTATTTTTAAACACTTCATTGCATTTAAATGCAACAGATGTGCTAATAATCTATAAATAACAGGAATATACAAATATTTGCTAACTGTATTGAGGATTTGCTATGTACCTGGCTCAGTTTTAAGTACTTCTGCACATTCCTCAAAACAAACAACATTAGGTGTTTGATGCTATTATACTGTATCTTTATGAGGAAACAGAAAGTCAGAGAGTTTACTTTCCCCATAGCAGGTCACTGACAAAGCAGTTACTCAAGGGGCGCCTGGGCGGCTCAGTCGTAAAGCGTCTGCCTTCGGCTCAGGTCATGATCCCAGGGTCCTGGGATCCAGCCCAGCATCGGGCTCCCCGCTCTGCAGGAAGCCTGCTTCTTCCCCTCCCACTCTCCCTGCTTGTGTACCCTCTCTCGCTATGTCTCTCTCTGTCAAATATACAAAATCTTTAAAAAAAAACAAAAATTAAATTAAATTAAAAAAAAAAAAACGTTCCTCAGGCCCCGTCCAGACTGATTCCATAGCCCACGCTGGTAACCTCTGAGCACTCCCACCCTCTCGAATTCATACTGTATGTGCTTCATGCTTCCTCCTGAGGTGCAGCCATTATTCTATTTTGAATGATTTCATTTTGGGGAATATAAGCTTTGTGCTCTTCTACCACATAATGTTAATGAAATGGTTCATAAAAGAATTAAGCGAGTTCTGATTTCTTCTAACTGGAATAATACGAGTCATCTAACAGATCATCTAACTGTAGCTCATTTGTAGGTAATAAAAGTCTTTTTTTTTTTTCCCCATGAATCTTTCCAGTGTCTCAGTCAGGCAATTCTCACCTTTTTTTTTTTTTTTTTTGGAGTATTTTGGCTCACTGTAATCCCTAGATATTTTTCTGCCAAAGGACAGATTCTGGAGATGGATGGAGATAGAAACTTATTAAAACCACAGTATGTAAGATGTGTGTATCTCACATTTTATTGTAAAATTTAGATTTAGGATTTTCTAAGATGGGCTGCACTAATCAAATCTCTTCTGTTTTCATCAATTTGATGTTTTATGTAAAACAAAACTGAGTTCTTAAGAGTGTATCTCAAGTCCTTGCACATAATGGGAACTTGATAAATATTGGGTTCCTCTTACCCTCACTTGAAACTTTGTAAATACTGACCAGGGGCCGTGCATGTGGTTAGTACTGTGGTTCTCTATCTCATTTGTAGTTATCATTCATCACATAGGTCTAGAAAAATGTGTACTTGATTCCAACAGGGTTTTTGGGGTCTAGGTCAGAAATTTTAAACTTCTATTTTTTAATCTTGTATTTGTCTTGTATGAAGAGTTATAAATCAATAAATGAGGCTAATTATCGCTTCAATTCTGAGAGAATAAAAGGGAGTATATGAAAGTAGGCCAGACACTCCAAATGTATTTACATTTGGGACAGCGGTCTAGAAGGACATAAGACCAACCATATGCAGCCATTTCTTAGATTTGACTAAGTTTGGCAATGGGTAATAATGGCATGAAGGAGAACATTAACAAGATGGTTTATAGGTTTTTCTGTGGCCGACTCTGTTATTCTCTAGCCTTGTTTCCATGTCTTCCTAAGAGTTTGTCTAATGTTCCATATATAATCATTCCAAAACACACACACACACACACACACACACACACACACGTGCACACATACATTAGACATACTATAGCCTAGGACTATTTTAATTCATCAGGGTTAAAAGTAAGCAAACAAGTGTGATTCCTTAATCAGTTGTCAGGAACTAGCTTAAACTCTTTGCCCTTATTCTCTATTCTGCCAACAGGTTCTTTTCTTTTTACACAGGGGTCTAGACTCCAAATATAAGGTATATTTTAGGAGAGAAAGTATAGCATATTGGTTAAGAGCAGGAAGACTGGGATGTGCCTGGGTTGTATGAGGAACCTATCAGGAGACTGTCACATAATTACTATGAAATATTTTGTTTCAACTTCTGATATTACAAATAACCAAGGAGCGGACTGTTTGGTACCCTGCTCCCAGGACATCCAAACTCTCATTCTAGATTTTGTTTCCCTAGTAAAGAAAAGTAGACATTCTTCATCTTTCTCACCTTCAAACTTTTTTTAGAATGAAAATAAAGCCAGTTGTAATTTTAGGTGGAGTAACCAGAAGAGGTCAAGGTGTGCCCTGCTTTTAAATTATTTTTAATTGTATTATTTTGTTCTTTCACTAATTCAAGTATGTATATCTTAGGTGCCTACCACATACTAATTCTGTAAGGACTGGAGATAAGTCAGTGAGCAAAATAAAATCCTACCAGGGCGCCTGGGTGGCTCAGTCGGTTGAGCGACTGCCTTCGGCTCAGGTCATGATCCTGGAGTCCCGGGATCGAGTCCCGCGTCGGGCTCCCTGCTCGGCAGGGAGCCTGCTTCTCTCTCGGACCCTCTTCCCTCTCGTGCTCTCTGTCTCTCAAATAAATAAATAAAATCTTTAAAAAAAAATAAAATAAAATCCTACCATCTGGATACCAAATTCTGGACATACCTGGAGAGAGCAAATGAAACCTGCCAGCTTTGTTTTTTTTTTTTTTTTAATCTGTCCTACTCCTACCCATAAACCTCCTGACCCCTGTAGTCTTAACTTTAACCTCACCTCATCTCCACTCCACTTCCGTCCACTGTGTCGTAGTGGTCTAAATCCTAGTGTGACTTTCAGTTACCCTCCAGTATTTGAGATGTTAGAAAGGTGTTCTTTATATTTAACCACCAACTCTGCTGCTGAAATTGACAACCATTTATTTCCACTCACCAGAGAATAAAACAGCTGGACACTTAACATTCTGTAATTATACATCTGATCTATTGCTCTCTAAGTGGTTAAGGATAGACAAATGACCTCATGTCTCATGATCAAGCAGAGAGTCCTCAATAATGTTTTGTTGCAGCAGTGGGCTTTCAACAGTTCTTTTGATTTCCTAAGGGAAGTTACTAAATTCAAATCATGTTAATATTAGTGATTAACATGTGCTCAAGTACATGTGTGTGATCCTTGATGACAGGGTCTGTGGTGTTAATAATATCCTTAGCATCTACCCTACTGCCTGCATACACTGTTGCTTAATACATTTTTTTTGCCAATTTGTGTGGTGTGCTGCCTTAGGTAAACTGCAGAATTAGTAATTAGGTACTGATTTGAAAAGGGGGTTACAAGTCAGAAATAAATGGTAACCTAAGCAGTAACAACAACAAAAATACCAAAAAACCGGTAGAACAGATCAGTAGAACCAGGAGATGGTTCTTTGAAAAGGTCAACAAAATCGATAAACTTCTAGCCAGACTCAAAAAAAAAAAAAGGACTGAAAAATCACAAATGAGAGAGGAGCAAGAAGAAGGAACAACCAGAAAAATACAAATAATTATAAGAGAATATTATGAAAAATTACGTGCCAACAGTTGGACAACATAGAAGAAATGGAAACCTTCCTAGAAACATGTAACCTACCGAAACTGAAGCAGGAAGAAATAGAAAATTTGAACAGACCATTTACTAGCAAGGAAATTTCATCAGTAATCAAAAAACTCAAACAAACAAAAGTCTGGGACCAGACAGCTTCACAGGGGAATTCTACCAAACATTTAAAAAAGAGTTAATACCTATTTTTCCCTCCAAAAAATGGAAGAGGAAGGAAAACTTCCAAATTCATTCTTTGAGGCTAACATTACCCTGATACCAAAACCAGATAAAGACACCACTAAAAAAGAGAACTATAGGCCAATATCTCTGATAAACATAGATGACAAAAATCCTCAACAAAATACTAGCAAACTGAATCCAGCAATACATTTAAAAAAATCATTCACAATGGTCAAGTGGGATTTATTCCCGGGATGGAAAGGTGGTTCAATATTTATGATTCATTCAATAGGAAACATCACATCAGTAGGAGAAAAAATAAAAAGTATATGACCATTTTAATAGATGCAGAAAAAATTTGACAAAGTACAATATCCATTCATGATAAAAACTCTCAATAAAGTAGGTTTAGAGGGAACATTACTCAACATAAATAAATATAAACATAATAAAGGCCATAGATGAGAAACTCACAGTTAATATCATACTCAATGGAGAAACACTGAGCGCTCTTCCCCTAAGGCCAGGAACAAGATAAGGATGTCCACTCGCTCCACTTTTATTCAACACAGTACTGGAAGTGCTAGCCACAGCAGTTAGACAGCAAGAAGAAATGAAAGGCATGCAAGTTGGTAAGGAAGAAGTGAAACTTTCACTGTTTGCAGATGACAAGATACTATACATAGAAAACCATAAAGGCTGGAAAAAAAAACAAAGCCTTAAAGTCTCCACCAAAAAAACTGCTAGAACTAACAAATGAATTCAGTAAAGTTGCAGGATACTAAATCAATGTACAGAAATCTGTTGTATTTCTATACAGTAATTATGAAGCAGCAGAAAGAGTAATAAAGAAAATCCCATTTATAATTATACTAAAAATAATAAGATACCTAGGAAAAAAACCGAACCAAAGAGCTGAAAGACCTATACTCTGAAAACTATAAAACACCAATGAAAAAAATTGGAGAACACACAAAGAAATGGAAAGGCATTACATATTCATGCAGTCTACAGATTTAATGCAATCCCTATCAAAATATCGAAAGCATTTTTGAAAACAATCCAAAAATTTTTATGGAATCACAAAAGACCACAAATGGCCCAAGCAACCATGAAAAACACAAATGAAGGAATGATATAATTCCAGGCTTAAAGTTATATTACACAGCTGATATAATCGAAAAAATTATGGTATTGGCATCAAAATACAGATCAGTGGAACAGAACAGAAAACCCAGAAATAAACCCACAAATATATGGTCAATCTTTAACAAAGTGGGGAAAGAACATATGTTGGGAAAAACACAGTCTTTTCAACAAATGGTGTTGGGAAAACTGGACCTCTTTCTTACACCATACCCAAAAATAAATTAAAAATGGATTATAGACCTAAATGTGAGACATGAAACCATAAAAATCCTAGAAGGGAACACAGGCAGTAATTTCTCTGACATTAGCCATAGCAACATTTTTCTAGATAGTCTCCTGAGGCAAGGGAAATAAAAACAAAAATAAACTATTGGGACTGCCTCAAAGTAAGTTTCTGCACAGCAAAGGAAACAGTCAACAAACTAAAAGACAAGCTGGTGAGTGGAAGAAGATATTTGCAAATGACATATCTGATAAAGGGTTAGTATCCAAAATATATAAAGAACTTAAAAAACTCAACACCCAAAAAACAATCCAGTTAAAAAATGGGCAGAAGACACGAGCAGACATTTCTCCAAAGAAGACATACAGACGGCGAACAGACACATGAAAAGATGCTCAACATCACTAATCATGAGAGAAATGCAAATCAAAACTACTATGAGCTTTCTAACCTCACACCTGTCAGAATGGCTAAAATAAACACAAGAAACAACAAAGTGTTATCAAGGATGTGGAGAAAAAGGACCCCTGTTACACTGTTGGTGGGAGTGCAAACTGATGCAGCCACTCTGGAAAACAGTATGGAGGTTCACCAAAAAGTTAAAAATAGAGCTACCCTATGATCCAGCAATTGCACTACTGGGTATTTACCTAAAACAAACAAACAAACAAAAAACCCCAACTGATTCAAGGAGATACATGCACTACTATGTTTACAGCAGCATTATTTACAATCGCCAAACTACGGAAGCAGCCCAAGTGTCCACTGATAGATGAGTGAATAAAGATGTCGTATATAGACACAATGGAATGTTATTCGGCCATAAAAAAGAATGAAATTTTGCCATTTGCAGTGACATGGCTGGAGCTAGAGAGTATAAGGCTAAACGAAATAAGTCACAGAAAGACATACCATATGATTTCACTCATACGTGGAATTTAAGAAACAAATGAGCAAAGGAAAAAGCGAAGAAACCCAACTCTTAACCATAGAGAACAAACTGATGGTTACCTGAGGGAGGTGGGTGCGGGGCATGGGTGAAATAGGTGGTAGGGATTAAGGAGTGCACTTGTGGTGAGCACCAGATGATGTATGGAAGTGCTGAATCACTATATTGTACACCTGAAACTAATATAACACTGTATTTTAACTAACTGGGATTAAAATAAAAACTTAAAGGAAGTGGGCTAGAAGAATCAATTCAGAAATCATGTATTTAAGCCTCTTTTTATTTTATAGGTGTAGTTGTAAGTCTGGAAATGCGTGGTGATCCTTTCCCTATGAAATTCACAGTTTATTTAAATCCAGAGGTTATGAAGACACACACACACACACACACATACAACACACATACATTCCATCCTAACAACAAAATCAACACAAAAGTGCATGATGTGAGTATGGAGCAAGCTACCTGTGATTTAGCATGGTGTTTATTTAAGAAACTACCTCTGATGCTTAAGAGCTAAGAGTTAAAGCCGGGTTCTTAAGGATACACTCACTGGTAAATAAATATACTTATCTCCATAATTCTTGAGTTTTTCTGATTACTTCTGGTTAAATGAAAGTTTTATTTCTCGCTAAATTTCCATGGAATACGAATGTCACAAAGCATTTTCTTTGGGAAAGGTGCTGCCGTCCCTGCAGGTACAAGGAATCTCAGGGTTTTGCAGTGGTTTGCTCTTGCCATGTGGTCACTGGCCAAATCCAAACAATAGACAGAGTCTTGAAAGGAGGCTGGACTGATTTCTAAAGTGTGTTATTCAAAACCCTATTTCTATGAGGTACCCTTTGAAATAGGATTCTGTGGTCAAAAACTTTTGGAAATACCGTATTTCGTATTCTCATCTTGGGAAGTCAGTGGGAATGGCAGCATACTGAGTGAAGTAACAAAATCAGACTTGTTAAACCTCAGTTAATGAAATGTTTCTCAGTCTTACTTGACTATGTGCCCTCTTTGTTCTCCCTTCTATTTATAGCTTGAATGACACATGTTCTGAAGATCCTCTTAACTTTGGCTGCCTTTGTATAGATACCAGCACAGCTTTTGGAAGTTTCAGTTATTAGTTTATTTTAGTGAAATGTTTTATATCAGCTTTTTAACTTCCCATTTATTATTTTCTCTAAGAATATAATGGTGAATATTCAGAAAGATTCTGGCTCCTTGAACTCCCAATATTGATATTTCAGAAAAAAAAAAGCTTCCTATTTAAGTTGTATATAATCACTGTTAGGCTTTCAGTTTGATAAATACAGAAGATTCTAAATTGCATTTTATAACCACCATACAGTTTTTTTTTTTAAAGATTTTATTTATTCACTTGAGAGAGAGAGAGAGAGAGAGTGTGCGCGCACAAGATCCAAGAGGGCCAGAGGGAGAAGCAGACTCCCTGCTGAGCTGGGAGCCCAATGCGGGACTCGATCCCGGGACTCCAGGACCATGACCTGAGCCGAAGGCAGTCGCTTAACCAACTGAGCCACCCAGGCGCCCCCACCATACAGTTTTGAGAGTAAGCATCTAGCTTCTTGAAGAGTCTGTGTCTTGCCCTTGTATTTGACAACAAAACTGTTAGTCAGGGATGGGACCTCTCTCCTTCTAAACTTAATAATGGCATGTGGTTACAATTTATTCTAAGAAGGAAACCGCAAAGGCGAATATGGTTTAAAAATAAATACAGCCTTTGAGGAAAGTTTGGAGGACTTGGAACTACAATTTCGAGAAGGCAAAGACATAAATAATTGATCCTAACCAGCCGGTATCCTCACAACCACATTCAGAGTTTGTAGCTAAAAAATAGTTGTCAGCAAGAGCTGAGTACTTGTATGCACATCACCTATAAGATCTAATTTCATTCTCCTGAAAACTCTGTGAAATAGTTGCTTTCATTCCTGTTTTGTCAATGACTTATTTTCTCAAGGTCATATCCAGGAAGTGGCAGAGCCTGGGTTTGCAGGTTGATGAGTCCTTCTTTGGCCAGGATGTACATGGAACACTTAGATGCTCTGTCTGTGCGGTCTGAATGCTAAAAATGTACAAGGACAGTATGAACATGAGTGAATTTAGTGAATGAGAGAGAAAACATGCACAGAGACTGCCTTACTCCTCAGATTATTCTCAGTGTTTATTTAATGGACTTGCATATCTTGAAATTTGGTAAGAAAACTTCTGTGCTGCTGTTCTGAAGGAAAGCTTCTGTCCCATACGTTCAGTGAAACTCTGACTCTGTTTGACTGGGCTTGTCCAACTGCCATCTGCTAGAATTCAGGACTAAGGCTTGCTTGTGCATCAATAGCCAGCGTCAGGTTCCAAATTGAATTTTATTGCTCTTAGTTTCTTGAGTCATCATTTTATGTCTCACTGAATTGCTTAAACTAACAGGATTTTTCCAGCTTAGCCATTCTGTTTTTTTTTTTTTTCCACTCTCATCTCTGTACTACATAGGCTATTTTATTTATCACACTCCTTTTTAAGTAGGTGGGGTATATTCTTTTTTTTAATTGAGAAAATTTATATACTTCTTTTGTGTTTCCTGGTCTCTGCTGAAAAAGTCTTTTTTTAGGAGGCCTTGGGAATCCTTTTTGGGCTGTTGAACATAGAAGTGACATAAAGGTAAAGGGAGAAAAAAAAAGTTATGAATGTGACTCCTTTTTATGCAGGGCTGGGTGGGTCTTAAAAAGCAGCTCTTAGACTTATTTTGTTGAATGTTGTGTTTTACCTCATAGGAAATGAAATTACTATAATGTGATTTGAGAATACTGTTTCCAACACTAAATATTAGATGGTTAATGAAGACAAAAATTAGCCAATGTATCATTAGCCATGTCCGGTGGGAGAGAAATGAACAACAGGAAACTTTAAAGTACATTTTCTTCATTGACCTATATACTCTTTACTGTTCATCCTAAACTTTCTTTTTCAAGTCTTTTAGCATGCCTAATAGTTCAACAAAATTAGCTGTTATTATTCCTCCATTTCTTTCTCAAATTCCTTTTGTGGAAAACACAAAGGAATGACTAAAACCCACAGTCACTTTCACAAAGGAGGAAATGTTTTCGATTGTGGTTCTTTGTGCTTTCCATAGAAATAGAAAGGTAAGTCATGTTCAGTCATAGTCTGTAGAAACAATGAATCTAAACTTTGTCTTTCTAATCTCAAACTAAATAATTCCATATCCCATTACTCTCTCACTTCTCCTGTGTGATCTTGAAGCCATTATACTTCTGTTTTGATTTTTAGAGTGGTGTTATTTATGAAGTCCACATAGATATTTGCTTTCTCCTCAGACATCTGAGGAGTTTCATTTTATAAAGAAATTCTAAGAAAAATATATCTTCTCAGGCATAGCAACAAAATCTTTTTTTTAAAGATGGATTCAGACCCCCCATGAGCTTATTATCTTAGTTGAAGTGGCTTGAACTTCAAAGATGCATAACCATTAAACTGTCATAAGTTTTTATGAAATCAATATTGATCTGTTTTCATTCTTAATAAAAGATGAGTGATGTTTTTGGTGATCATTACAAATGTAACGTAAATTAGAAAACTATGAATGGGAACAAGCATGATGCCATTAGTGTTAAAATTCAAATGTGTGAACATTACAGGGAATAATTAATCCTCACTAGGGAACTCAATCTTGCATTGCCTGTATACTAGAATTGAATTACAAATATTCTTTGGGCATGTATGATTTTTGTATTTTCTTCCTAGAATGTTATTAATACCAGAGCAGATTCTAACTAGTTCTAATTCATTGTATCAATTTAAAGCCAAATTATATTTGTTGAATTTGAGTTATCAAAAGCTTCTGCCCTTCGGTATATAGTGCAATTAGAAATAAATGGGTAGCTTTATTTAACAAAATAATCCTTTAAAAGTTAAGTCGGGAATTTTCCAAAGTCCTGTGTCAAAACAATTTGTATTACGACTGTTTTTCTTGCAGAGAGTTAGCTAAAGGGACAAAATATGTAAGTTCTTATCCTTTCATTCTTATAATTCAGTTAATGTGAGTGTGAGCCTATCTAAGTTCTCTGCTCAGGTTGATTATGTTTCTTCATGAGTCTGACCTTGATAGCATACATAAAATCTTTCCTTTGTGAAAGAACCAGAGAGCCGTGGAGCAGGACGAGGGTGGGGGAGGAGGGTTAAATTGGTATTGTACAAGGGAGAAGCTGGTGGTGGTTCACTGGGTATCCCATTGCAGACTTTCCTACCTGGAATTGGATTCACCATTCCAACAGGATGAGAGAGAGAGAGAGAGAGGGAGGGAGGGAGGGAGGGAGGGAGGGAGGGAGGGAGGGAGGGAGAGGAGAAAGAATGGAGGGCTTTCCTAGGCTTCTGATTCTTAGAAAAACTGTGGTCAGCTTGTTCCATGGGCATTCCTGTCTGTAATTCTTGACACTGGGGGTGAGATTCTGTTTCAGGAAATCAGTTGTGAAGTACAACAGTATGAAGGTTATAGGAAAGTATTTAGACTATTTTTGAAAACTAAAACTGCTGTGGTAACTAAATATTTCTTAAGTACCTACTGGTACCTGGCACTGCACTTAATAGTGGGGACATAGAAATAAATATGACACAGTCTGTACCTTCAAGAGATTCTCAGCTTGGACAGCTTTGTTGTTGTCTTTAAGTAAATGAAATATATATGCCCAATACAAAGATGCTATGGGAGCAAAGGGGATTAAAAAGCACAAATTGCATAGAAGTATTGAAGAAGGTCTTCCAAGATGTTCTTAGCATGTTAGACATTATATGTCCCTCTGAATTTTCCTTTCAGGAAATAGGGAGAGGTCATTCAGTACAGGTGTCCCCCTGGATGAGGCTAAGGTCTAATACAGAGAGAAACACAGAAAACTTGAGTGTGGTAGGATATAGGGTATCTTTTGATGTCTATATATATATATATATATATATATATATATATATATATACATATAGTGTGTGTGTGTGCGTGTGTGTGTGTGTGTGTGTGTGTGTGTAGGTAGGCTCAACCCCCAGCATGGAGCCCAACATGGGGCATGAACTCGTGACCCTGAGATCAAAACCTGAGCCGAGATCAAGAGTTGGCCGCTCAACTGACTGAGCCACCGAGGTGCCCCTGACATTAATTTTTTAAACTTTTTTTTCTTTTTCCTTGTTTTTCATAAATTATTTACAACTTTGTTCTTTCTTGTTTTCAATTAAAATGTAATTTTTTGGTGTATTTACTTTATATTGAAGAGGAAAAAATATCCCCTTATTAGGTGACTCATCACTTATCTCTGAATTTGCTGATCCATTCTTGACTCATGGATCATACAGTTCACATACACCAGAAAGAGAGGCTTTAAAGGCAAGCCCTCCTATTTGTCAGTGAATTAGAAATCTCATGATGCGCAAAGTGGAGTTTCTCTGAAACTAAGATTAACGGTAATATATGACCTGGGTTGTAACATGTGACTTCATTTAACTGGTTCTTTGAGAATGTCAAGAAAATTGATTTTTTTTTTTTTAAGATTCCATCTATTTATTTGAGAGAGAGAGAGAGGAGAGAATGAGAGAGAAAGCATGAGAGGGAAGAGGGTCAGAGGGAGAAGCAGACTCCCCGCCGAGCAGGAAGCCTGATGCGGGACTCGATCCCGGGACTCCAGGATCACGACCCGAGCCGAAGGCAGTTGCCCAACCAACTGAGCCACCCAGGCGCCCCCCCTTTTTTTTTTTAATTAAAATGTGGTTGATGGGCTCCTGGGTGGCTCAGTCAGTTAAGCGTCTGCCTTTGGCTTGGGTCGTGATCCTGGGGTCCTGGGATCGAGCCCCGCGTCAGGCTCCCTGCTCAGTGGGGAGCCTGCTATTTCCTTTCCCTCTGCCCCTCCCCCCCCCGCTCATGCTTTCTCTCTCTCTCTCTCATAATAAAATCTTTAAAAAAAAAAAGGTGGTTAAAGGAAATGTGGATAACAAGGAACCTGGCTTTCTATTCTGTTTCTAATGATTTTGGATAAGATGCTTAAGTCCCCAGGGAACTATCCCAGCCTGTTAGCCATCTCCAAATCCCAGGTTCAGGCTCACTTAAAAACAAATAAATAAATGATTTTTTAAAAGACAATATTATATTTTAAAATAAGGATACTAATAGGGGTAGTAATATTAGTAACTTCTTTGGGTTGAGCATATATGGGATTCCAAGCCCTCATTAATAACAATTTATATTCCTTTTTTCATTTTATCCTCATAGTTCTGTGATAAAGCTACTAGTATAGAGGAAGCTACTATACTAGATGAAGAACTGAAGCCTAGAGAGGATGTGCGATTTTTTCAAAGTCAGCAGTTAATAAAATAAAGATCCTGACCCCCATCCATGTGCTTCTCACCTCCAAATACTTAGAACTGTCTCCTAAGCCGCCTTGGGCCTCAACTGCGGTTGAAGGAGCAAACATCCCTGCTTACTTTCTTGCTGGTGGGGTATATTTCTCAGCCAATTCAGACTTCAGTTATTCATTTGGCCATTTGTGTGTCTCATTCTGTTCTCTCACTTCTGTAAATAAACGCTGGCTCTGTAAATCCCAGAGCTCATAATGTCATAGCTATTGGACATGCCATCTGATTGTCTCCTGTGAGCTGTCTGTAGATTTCTCGTTATTCCTGGATCCCTAATTCATCACCGCAGACACTCTGAATTGTTTGTGCTCCTCTTTAGATCCTGGTGTCTCCCAGGTCTCCTATTGCCTTCAGTGACCTTCCAAAAGATACCCTGTCTTCTTCCCCTAGAGAGCTCGTCCCTGCTCCACAAAGCTACTGTGAGAATACGTGAGGTGATACATGTGAAAGTGTTTTAAAAAACTTAACATCCTTAATTTCCTCCTCACTAACGTGAATGGGATTGAACTAGATACCCTTTAAAGTTCCTGTGGCTCACGGATTCCATTGTCTTTGATTTATTAACTTGCTATCAAGTGCGAGGTATTCTGACATCAGACTCCAAATATCTTAGTTTCTTGCTGAGGCAAGCTCTAATAGGCATTGTATAAACTGAAGGGAGAATTGAATCCACTCGGAGGAATTCAAATGATTCTTTACATTAATTTGTCTTGAAACTTAGGATTTTTGTCATGAGGTCTTCACATTTTCTTCAAATCATGTGAAGTACATACATAATTGTAGGTTAACAAAAAGACCACTGCTTGGAATTCTTTATGACAGAGAAATTCTGTCTTCTTGCTAGGTCTGACCTTGACCTGTTGCCTCATTTATTTTCAGTGTGGCTTATAATTGAATGTTGAATAAGAGCCTTTTCAGCTGATCTGATCCCAAACTGAATATTTTCAATTCAAACGCTGAATCTTGAGCATGAAATGACAGCAACTACATTCATAATTGAAGGGATTGGGGTTTGAGAAAAAAAGTTGTGTGCTTCCTCCTAATGTCTACTATTCTAGTTAGGGTTTCAATACTTGGGATATTTTGCTTTGGTTTATGTACATTTGATATTGTCCTATTTTTCTTCTTTGATTTGTAAAATAAAACTTTATCTTCCTGGAATGTATACTTGGCATTCAGCCTCACATCAAGAAATGTGAATGTTTCATAGAATACTATCCTGGAAGCATCTCCTCAAAATCAACAATTAAAGGTATTATAACTAGCAGAATATGAGACTCTTTATAAAAAGTATGCCTTGTCGTTCTTAATATGGTGATAGAGCTACTGTGTAACACATTTCTATATTTTTTCACCAGTTGATAATGTTTTATTGCATACCATCAAATATTAAAGGCATTAAATTGAGTTGTTTTAAATTCATATTTTTAATTGACTTTATTTAACCTTTATTTAACTTTGTATAACCTTTACTTTGTGATAGAGATACAATCTAGTGATTAATCCTTCTTCACTAATTTATAAATATTGATCCTTTCCTCTTTATAAAGTACCATTTATTGCTAAATATAGGTGTCATTAAGGTAATATTTCAAAAAGTGAGATAATTCAGAATAGGAAGTTTAATCATATCCATGCTTTCTAAAATCCTAAAATATGTGCTTTTACTTCCATGAGTGTCTTAGGTACTATCTTGCCCTATTTCAACATGAATTATACATGTAGAGAATTCTAGTAACATTCCCTCTTTGGCTTATGTATAGATTTTAAAGGTAACTATTTCTTTTTCGTTCTACAAATATTTATTAAACACCATCTATGCTTTAAATGCTGTTGTGTTTAATGGGAATATAGCCAGGACCAGTGCAAAGTGCTTGTCCTCACTCAAGAATTATTAATATTTGCTCTTTTTGAACATTTATTATATGCCTACCAGCAAATTTACAATATCCTTTATTCTTCAAAATAGCATCGTTAGCTTACTTTCATGTGGACAAACCAAAATGGAGAAAAGGTAATTGCTTGACCAAGGTCACACACCAAATGAAGGGCAGAATAATGTTTTAGACCCAGGTCAACCCAAGTACGAAGATCAACTCTTTCCATATCCACTAACGCTGCCTTTCTGGTTTTAATATATTGATAGTTTGGGATATTAGTTGATTCAATTAACCTCTGCTTCTCTAATTTCTAGAATCCAGATATCTTAGTCACAACTGCTGTTCTACATCCCTTTGAAAATAAATAAACTGTGGTAGTGGGAAATTGCAGTAAGAACAGACTTCAGAGTTGACATCATTCAGATTCTGATTTTGCCTTTTAATTTGTTCCATGAAGCTGGAATCTCTAAAATCCATGGAATGGCTGTAGCTTAAGTTTAGTTGTATGACAGGACATTGAGCAAGTCCTGTAACTTTCCAGCAGTTCTCTTTTGCCCTCTGAAAAGTTGGGATCATGATAGATATCATTTGGACACCATTCATGAAATTGAATGCATTCATATCCACAGAGCAGGCTCCACTTTGGGGGAGACATTTCTGGCATTCAGTACAAAAGTAACAATTAATTCTAAAATTATTTATTACTAAGATAGTCACTAAAACTATTTGAACAATTATTGCCCAAAACATATTGTCTCATGGAAAACAAATGCCTTCTAATTTTCATTACAGCCCTTTTTAGCCAATGGTGACTGTTCTGTAATACACCTATTCTCTCTCGTGCAGATTAACAAAGAGCCATTGGGGAAAGTATGTAGTGAGCAGTGAGAGTGCTAATGAAAACGGAAAAACCCACCAGGGCACATTCTGTGTATGGTTACCTTTTAGCTGTCAGTACTTTTCACTGTGAATTTTGTTGCTTTTATCCTGAGCAGACATTAACTACCTTTAATTGGCACATTGTGCCAGATCTTCAGATTCATTCTTCCTCACATTCTTAATATGCCATGTCATAGTCTCTTGGGTGATTCATTCAACCAAATCTACTCTTTTCATGAATGTGAGTGATTAGAATTTGTGGAACATTTCACATTTGATTTGAGATTTTGATTTTATAAGGAATATTGTCAGCATTACAGTATTTTTAAATGCAATTGTTTATTTAAGAGACAGAACCAAAATGATATGAGCAAAAGCATGTGACATACTGATGAAGGTAAGCTGTGTGTTTTATGGTATTTCTCCAGGTTTGTATTTTCCTCGGTTCTCACCATCTCAGCATGGCTGTCTACATTGTACACGGCCTGGTCTATATCCAGAAGACTTTACTTCAGCTTTACTTAGTGGTCCTGACATGGTCTTCTGAATGCTAAACCCTCACAAGAGACACGTTTGCAGCACAGCCTGCAATTCAGCCGAAGCAATGGGAGTGTGCTGGGAGAGAACCTTTTTCTGAGTGTCACTCTGGACTGAAGAAGAGCACAATAGAAATGACCTTGTAAATATGCTGGCAGTGAAGGTTTTGCCTAGTGTGAGAAGAGGTAGTAAAATACTCCTTTTAAAAGTCAGAGCCGGGCGCCTGGGTGGCTCAGTTGGTTAAGCGACTGCCTTCAGCTCAGGTCATGATCCCGGAGTCCCGGGATCGAGTCCCGCATCGGGCTCCCTGCTCGGCAGGGAGTCTGCTTCTCCCTCTGACCCTCTTCCCTCTTGTGCTCTCTCTCTCTCATTCTCTCTCTCTCAAATAAATAAATAAAATCTTAAAAAAAAAAAGTCAGAGCCATATAATAACAGGGATAGACAAAGAGAAATAGAATTACCCCGAAAAGAGGCCAGTCTTTCAATAGAATGCTTTGTACCTTTTAGACTAGAATCCATTACAGACATCTGTCAGTGATACACACAAGTCAAATAATACCCATTCTTTCGTTTCCCACTGCCTCCGGTAGACTTTTACTTTTTTCCTGTAAGATGTGAACAATTTTAAATGTGAAACTTTGCCATTAGAAGGTGTTTTTCTTAGTTTCAAATTTTAATGGAAAAGGTAGTGGGATAGATGGGGATTCCTGTGTAGAAGGCTTGGCCTGTGCAGTATTTTAAATGCCAGTTCACATTCAGTAAGTCTCGGGGCTGATGGCGATGCGCTCCTAGTGGGACTCTCAGCTTCTCCCAGGTGTCTCTTCTGAGCTGGACAGCACCATAAGGTTAATCTGTCTAAAACTTGCCTGCCTCTCGCATGCTTTCCAAATAATTGCTATCAAGGTCTTCCATTGTATGAGTCTTAATGTACAGCCTTATTTCACTATTCCATTATGCTCACTGTGTTCTTGTTTACTTTCTCACTCCCATCCTTTCTTTCACTCCTATAGTGTGTCTGCAATGCTTTACCTTCATTGTCCCTTCTACATTTCCGCACGCCCATGTCTTTAGGTGAGTTGTACTTCCCTCAAATTGCTTAGACTGATCACTTTGGCCTTTAAGCTAAAATAAAGTTTTCTCCACTCGGATAATACTGTATCTCAATCTTTCCTATAGCATTTTATCTTTCTCTGACTTACATTATAAGTCTAATTTAAAAATGATAATTTTTGGCTTTTTATATCATTATCCCTAATATCTTCATCTAAGGAGCAAACTGCTCCAGTAATAATTTATTATCCCTTCTCATGATTTTGCGGGTTGACTGGATTCAGTTGACTAATTCTTCCATGGTGTCTCTCATGAGGCTGTATTCAGATGTCGACTAATGCCTGCCCGTGAGAGCTCACTCACATACATAGCCGATGTTGGCTGGGAGCTCCGCTGAGCCCGTGGTCTGCAGTGCTACGATGGGCTTTTCTTTCAGGTTGGCCAGTTTGCCCTGGTTTTGCAAGGACATTCCTGATTTTCGTATTGGAAGTCCCACATCCTGGGAACTCCCACGGTGTTGGGCCTAGTGAGAGGGTTAGTCACCCACTCAGCTTAGGCTTCTCACCACTTAGAAGCTGGGTCCCCGGGACCAATATCCAAAGTGTGGGTGTTCCAGGAGTTTCTTGCAGAAGCTGCAAGTGTTTTTTTTTTTTTTTTAACTGACTTGAGATATCACATTTCATCGCTTATGTTGAATTTTATTTATTTTTATTTTTTTTAATTTAAAAGATTTTTTTATATTTTATTTGACACAGAGAGCGAGTACAAGCAGGGGGAGTGGCAGGCAGAGGGAGAGGGAGAAGCAGGCTCCCTGCTCAGCAAGGAGCCCAATGTGGGACTCGATCCCAGGACCCTGGGATCATGACCTGAGCCGAAGGCAGACGCTTAACCGTCTGAGCCACCCAGGCACCCTTCATGTTGAATTTTATTAATGAAGCAAGTCACTAAGTCCATTCAAGAGGAAGGGACTTAAACCCCATGTTAAGGGAGAGGCAAAGTAACATTGTAAGAGAGAAAGTGGGAAGGAAAATACTGCTGTGACCATCTTTGGAAGCTGTCACCTTCTACACCATATGGTACCTAATCTTTCAGAGAACAAGATTCAGTTCACATTTACATTGTTTCTTTGTTTCTCCTCTGCACTTAGAGACACTTAAATTGTTAAAGATAGGAAGGGATATCTTTATTCTAAATTTATAATTAATCCTTACTTGGATACAAAGTTATATTCAATTTTGTTTCGATCTTTAATTTATGTAATTGAAAGTGACAAATTTGGGTCAGAAATAAGAGAAACCAAAAGAAAAAAAATGTCCTAGAGAAAATCTATGCTGCTGTTTGTTTTTTTTAAAGGTTTTTTATTTATTTATTTGAGAGAGAGAGAGTTCGCACACACGAGTGGGGGGAGGGGCAGAGGAGAGAATCTTCAAGTGGACTCCCTGCTGAGCACAGAGCCTGATGTGGGGCTCCATCTCCTGACCCATGAGATCATGACCTGAGCCAAAACCAAGAGTGAGATGCTTAACCGACTGAGTCACTCAGGTGCTCCGAAAGTCTGTGCTTCTTATTCCAAGCTCAGTGCTATGCACTGTCAGGAGTCTATTAATGATTTCAATCTTTGGGTAATGTTTTGATGGAGTCATGGGTAGTGTTTAAGGCAGTAACTAACAGCACTGTTGAGAAACCAATGCATTATTTTACGCATCCACAACTGTAGGAATGAAAAAATAAATAAAACTAACAAGAAACTACCATTTCAGCTTTAGCATTCACATTCACACTTTTGGTGCCCTCAGGAAAAACACACTCTCAAGTTATGCAGGAATACAAACTTTGGTGGCCCAGTAAGACATGTCATCCCCGTAGATGAACAGCCCTACTTTCTCTTTGGTATCCTGCATTAGATCCTATTTTTTTCCCCTCCAATGAAATGTAATAAATGCCAGGCCCAATTCTGTAAACAATATTGTACTTATTTATCAATGATTAACAATTACATTATGTATATTATGATATACATCATTTATTTAACCTAGGTAAAGGGTCTAGTACATATATAATGGCCTTGGTAAGTTAACATGGAAATTTAGCATTGCCTGTAGAGGTTTTGAATACTCTTGTAAGTCCTTCAAAGGAATGTTGTGCTTCTCAAACTTTAGCAAAGGAAGTTTAATCTTTGTCAATATGTAGGGTCAGTTCTATTAGATTCTCAAAAAAAGGGGCAGCTCTGATAGCTTTTATTACATGGGCCGAAGCACAAAAGTTCAGCTCTGTCAAGTACCAACACAGAGTGCTTTTTACAGATCCAGTGCCCTCTAATTGCTTCAAAATGTCAGGTGCTCCAAAGCAAACTAATCGGTATTGGGGCATAAAACTTTTCTGGGTCACTGATTGACATTAGGCTCAGGTCAGTAGTGAACTCAAATTCATTCTCTTCAGTGGCAAACTACTTTATGGGAAATAGGCCTGGATAGACTCCCAGTTGCTGCTGGGTGGTGTGTGTACCACAAACCAGTATACACCTGTTAACTCTACTGGGATTAGGGATTATTCATCTTTTTAGGTATTTGACTTCAATATTAAAATGTCACATTTTTGCAAATAAATTCATGCTTCGCAAAAGCCAAGGGCAGGCAGAGACCGGTGAAGACATCATCAAAAATTTGGGAGACCGGTGGAGAGAATGCAAGACTGTAAAACACATCATCGTTTTGTGGATTTTAATGAAGAAATGACAAGGGAGTTTGACAGCAGAATCTACAAGAAGTAGAATGCATTACCTTTGTTTTCAGAGAATTCATACTCAGCATAGGATAAGGCCTCATGTCATACTAAAATACTTTTGGCTCTGGAGATGTGGACTAAATGTAACACTTTCGATTGTTAAAATTTCAAGACCTTTTTAGCATAATACTTACATTGGTTTTCCTAACACAAGAGACTTTTGTGCATACTAGGGTATTACTTAAACCACTGCATCTACATGCTAAAGTAGCTTAGTTTTATCTGTGTACCGGGGAGTTTACAGACTATAGCAGTAGAACCTTAAAAGATACTTGGAAATATCTCCCATTTTTTCTTTCCATTTCAGCTCCATATGCTACAACAGAAGGAATATAATCCCAAGGTATCAGCTTTATATCTCTTGAGGCATCAATTCAATCACCTCACATCTATCCTGCACTTTACTTTTTCTCTATATAGCAAACAATATATTACTTCTGTAACTATTTCATATGATCCTACAAATAACAATATATAAGGTAGAATAAGTTCTAAAGCCAGATTTCAAAATTTGTGTGTGTCTTAAGAAAGGGAAAGATTAAGTCTGCTGGGAGACTAGGTACAATTCATGGAAGAGTGTTGCATTTGAGCTGGCCTATGAGAGATTGGTAGAGATTTATAGCAGTGACAGGATCTAGGAAGGATATTTCCAGGTTAGGGAACAGAAGCACCATAATCAGTGATGACAGAATATAGTAAATATATTGAGGCAAATATAATGTTAATTATTGTGAGTAAGGAGTTTGTTTATTTTAAATATTTATTTTTTGACAGAGAGAGACACAGCGAGAGAGGGAACACAAGCAGGGGGAGTGGGAGAGGGAGAAGCAGGCTCCCCGCTGAGCAGGGAGCCCGATGCGGGGCTCGATCCCAGGACCCTGGGATCATGACCTGAGCCGAAGGCAGACACTTAATGACTGAGCCACGCAGGCGCCCCGGGAGTAAGGAGTTTATTAACAAGCTAATTGGGTGTTGGTAAAGTAGCCTGCTGCCTTATTATAGAACACCTAAAATGACATAAAAAAAATTTAGTCAGGAATTCACAGACAGTGGCAGTTGGCAATAGGACTCCCAATTCTGTGTTAAGCAAAAAATAACATTTTTGGAGTGATCCCTGTTCCCCAGAGATTTTATAAAAACTAAGTATATTGGCTCAGTAATCATCTAGAAAAGAGTGATATCCAGGGATTAGGGTGTAGGGACCCAAACTGCAGGAACAATAATATCAGAAATGATCTGCTATTGTTATAATTGGCTATCAATATTCAAGATATCCCTGTTCAGAAAAAAATGAAACTCCAACAATACAATTTTTAATCTCTATTTTGCAGCTAAAATGTCAAACTATAAGGAGGATATGTCCAGTTGGTCTATGTTATCATGCTGTTTTATGATTAAGAGGCAAAGGGACCACTGTGTATAGTGGTAATTGCAATAAAAGATTGCCATTATGAGTGCTGTTAGAGGAAATGGGTTGAATTGAAAGGAATACATGTTCATTTGCCAAGGAGTTATTATGCAGACATAGATGAAGTTTAAATATTAAATATGCGTACTTTAAGTCTATGTATATGTATACATAGATACATACAAATATCTATATTTTTTAATTTTTAAATTATCAGCATTTTCATATTTCACACTTCAGCTCATTATATATATGTGCACATGTATATACACACAGATACACTTTCATATTATACCTTTAATTTGGGTAATGCTACTCATTTCATAGGAAAACTTCTTGCATAGTAATACTCATTTACTATAGTAAGTTTCTTTCAAAATAGCTCCATATGGGATAAAACCTACTTTAGTTTTCTTTAACCCAAATCCTTGGTCAGCAGGTAGCCTATATCTCAGAAGTATCAGACTTTCTGACCCCATGTTTGGTGCTGCCCATAGTAAGTTGGGTGCTACGGTTTTAAAGATCTGTGAGTGGCAATAAATTTAAATGTGCAAATGTATTCAGATTAAAAGGGGGAATGGGACATGATAAGCCTTCACAAGAGAATAATTACTTTTTGTGACAAAAATTAACAAAGCACCAGACTATAGGTAAGTGTTAGAACTGTCCTTGTATTTTACAGCTAGAAGTTCACCGATAAGTAAAGCAATAAAACTGCATTTTGCTTGTGATGTTTTTTGGTCTTGCCGCCTTCCACTCTGTCTGTGCATCTTACATAGTATCACAATAGAGGTCAGTTTATTATAAGAAGTGATATTCATTCATTCTTTAGTCCTGTCAAGAACCTCTATCAAGCATCTGTTTTGTGCCCTATAGGTACAGAATTGTTAGACCAGGCCCTGGAAATGCAGAAGGGAAAATGGGAGTTTCTGCCTCCCAGGAGTAGTCTTGTGAGAGACGAGTAAACAGATGAGTGCCATTAGTAAAAATAAGCTATGGAAACATTTCTGCGCAAGGATATATACACTAAGCAAATAAATAAAAACAAAGTGCCTTATTTTGCCTGAAACTTTTATTTGTTGAAACTGTGTGAATAGAGGAGTTTCCCAAAACAGGGATGGAGAAGGTAAACAGTATATTAGATGGCTTTACGTAGAAGCTGCTGTATGATTTAAATCTTTACACAAAATTTGGAACCAGATGGATGAAAAATATAATTACGGTGCCAGGTTAAATGGAAGTAATTGCAATAAAAGATGGGAAGAAACTAATATGCAAATATCTGTATCACAGAAGACTAAAATTATGCTTTCATTTTGTCCCTGAAAATAAGCTAATCCTCTCCAGAGGAAAAAAAAAAGGGTATTATTGAGAAATATGACTCCCAGGCAGGTTATTATACCATCTTCAAAGGCAGAGCCTTGCAATAGTCCGAAATCAGTTTGGTTCTGTGTCTGTCTAAAGTATATCCTTTATGGTGCAAGGGAAAGCTGCAGGCTCTTGACAGCAGAGTGGGGTGTCTTTGTCTTCAGAGAACCAATTCCAAAGATGGGCTTGTTGCCAGCACTGCAAACCTGCTGACACCAGAAAGTCAGGGCAAATGAGGGATTGGTGTAGTAATTAACATGAAATCTTTGGATCTGTTCAGATGTCCAAAATGGTTGTTTTTCATTCTCTGAGCCATTCAGTACACTCTGGAATTCTTTTTTTTTTTTTAAGTCAGTAATCTAGGTAGATAACAGATGATGAGAAGTTTTGGTGTTGTATTAATTGGATTATCCCTGTTGTGCTTAGCTGTCAAGTGCTGAGCCTCCCTTTTAACTAGAAACTGTTTTCTTCATCAACAAAGCCATGAGGATACAAAGACAGTCGCCTCTTAGGTCTTGAGACACTTACGTTTAGGAAAAGATACTAACTTGTGGATTCCAAAAGAACACTGCTTTTCCAAATTAGAAACAGTAAGATGACTGACCATGCTACAGAGTTTTTGGGTGTGAGGTATATCATCACCCAGGTTTTAGTTGAAGAGTAGATCCCTACCACACCATTGCCTCCGAGATATCCTCTGGTCTCTCTTGATAGATTAGTCCTCCCCTTATGTAGAATCTTTTCATCTTTGGACCACTTTAATTGTCAAAATATCCTTCCATATTTTGCCTGCAGTTGTCATCTCTTAGACTTACCTTCCACAGTTCTAACCATTGCCGCCTCATTGTTCTGCCTCAGGCTCTTCTAATACTCAAATTCAAATGTAACAAGTGTGAGAAATTAACCTTTATCTCCCAGGCTAAATAACTACTAATCCTTTGAATTCATTCTCATCTGTTGTCTTTTTTAATTGTCTTCTCTTCCTCCTGTTACCATATTCTACAGTTTTTCTGTGTTCCCCTTAAAGTGTAGAATTATTTGAGCATCCTTTTTTTAAAAGATTTTATTTATTTATTTGTCAGAGAGAGAGAGAGAAAGAGAGAGAGGCAGGCAGAGGGAGAAGCAGGCTCCCCGCTGAGCAAGGAGCCCAATGCGGGGCTCCATCCCAGGACCCTGGGATCATGACCTGAGCTGAAGGCAGACTCTTAACCAGCTGAGCCACCCAGTCATCCCTTATTTGAGCATCATTATAGCTAAGATATACTGAGATATTTGTCAATAATAGTCTTAAGTATTTTTTTGACACAACTAAATTTAAGAAGTACATGAAGAAAAAAACTTTCATTTGTATTGCTTTTGTAGTTACAATATCCTAGAAATCAAAATCCTTTGCCACTCATTAGTATGGATTACATTTTGTTGTTGGGAGAGAACCCCAAATTTCAATACTCCTCTTTGTTTTCAAGTAAGCTTATGTTATAAAGACATCAGCTGTGCAGTATCCCCCCAATGATATGTTGAGATCCTGACCCGTGGTATTTGTGAATGTGACCTTATTTGAAAATGAGATCTTAATGTAAATTAAGATGGGGTTATACTAGAGTAAGGTAGGCCCTTAATCCATTGACTGGTGTCCTTGTAAAAAGAGAATAGGAGATAAAGGTAAAATACACATGGCTGGGAGTAGATCATGTGAAGTACACAGACACACAGAGAAGATGATCGTGTGACCACAAGAAGCAGAGATTGGAATTATGCAGCTGCAAGCCAAGGATTGTTGGCAACCACCAGGAGCTAGCAGATAAAGCATGACCTTTCCAACACCTTGATTTCAGATTTCTAGCTTTCAGAATGGTGAAATAATTCATTTCTGTGGTGGTAAGCCACCCAATTTGTGGAACTTTGTTATGGAAGGACGAGAAAACTAATAGAAGGTGATTGGAGGTTTAAAATAATTTAGAAAGTTCCCTTGAAGCTTTCATTAGTGTTATATGGAAGAGAGCTCAGAGAGATCTGAGTTCAAATTGCAGTAGTTTCACTGGGAAGATATGTACTTTTCAGCAAGTTATCGACCTTTCCAAATACCAGTGCTCAAATCTTACATGAAGATAATGGTCACTTAATTGCAGTTTTACAATTAAATGAGATCATGTGTGGGGTGCCTGGGTGGCTCTGTTGGTTAAGCGACTGCCTTCGGCTCAGGTCATGATCCTGGAGTCCCTGGATCGAGTCCCGCATCGGGCTCCCTGCTCGGCAGGGAGTCTGCTTCTCCCTCTGACCCTCCCCCCATCTTATGTGCTTTCTCTCGCTCTCATTCTCTCTCTCTCTCAAATAAATAAAATCTTTAAAAAAATAATAAAATAAATGAGATCATGTGTGTAAAAGGTATACCTTGGCTTGTGCTGAAGAAGTGTTTTATTAGGACAGAGGGTGGTGGTGGTGTGCTAACACTGTGCATTGGCATTACCTATTAAAAAAGAAGGTAGACTTTCTAGGTTCAATGAGGAAGTTCATGTCTAGATGTGAAATACTTTGTCTAAGGTTATATAAGATTATTGGCAGAATTTTTACCCCCATGACCTTCAACAGTGTCACTCTTATGAATATGTTATCTTATTTGGCAAGCGGGACTTTATAGATGCAGTTATGTTTGCTAATCATTCAACCTGAAAATGTGGACGCTTTCCTGCTTTATCTTGGCTGAGCCCAGTGCAGTTATATGAGTCTTTAAATGCAGAGCTTTTCTTCAGCTGAAGGCAGGAAGGGAAATGAGAAAGATTTGAAATATGAGAACATGCCATGGCTGACTTGAAGATGGAGAGGTGTATACATCAAAAAAATGGAGACCTTAGTCCTACAAACTCAAGGAACTAAATTCCTCCAACAGCTGGAATAATCTTGGAAGCAGATTATTTCCTAACTACACCAGAAAGGAACAGTACCCTAATATCGTGTGTGTGTGTGTGTGTGTGTGTGTGTGTGTGTGTGTGTGTGTCTTTTGAGACCCTATACAGAAATTCCAGCTATGTGGTGCTGAATTTGCAATCTACAGATTTCGGGGGATAAATGGATGTTGTTTTAAGCCACTAAATTGGTGCTAATTTGCTAAGCAGCAATAGAAAACTAATATAGCTCTGTCAAGTTGGAATAAATACGATAATCCTGATTCCCTGTGTTAAAGGATAAATTGAGGCATATATATATATATTTTTAAACATTAAGCTTATTTGATTTTTTTAAAAGACTTTATTTATTTATTTGACAGAGAGAGACACAGTGAGAGAGGGAACACAAGCAGGGGGAGTGGGAGAGGGAGAAGCAGGCTTCCTGCCGAGCAGAGAGCCCAATGCGGGACTCGGTCCCAGGACCCTGGGACCATGGCCTGAGCTGAAGGCAGACGCTTAACGACTGAGCCACCCAGGCACCCCTAAACATTAAGCTTATTTGAGGCAAAATTGATTCAGATCAGGCAGTGCTGAACTAGAAGTGGTTAGGAGCACTCTGCAGACAGGAGCCAGAGAAAAGACTTATACGAAGTGCAGAAGCAAAGAAGGGAAATTACATGATTGGCTATTGCTTAAAGTCTAGTTGGCTGTTCTCATGCTTGGCTGTTCTTAAAGTTTTGGTTTCACAGCCTTGAGGCAATTATAGACTTCGATTTCAGTTTGCTTACATAGGTGGGTATAGCATTAGAGCCCCCTCAGTCTAATGGCTTCCTTGTTGAATTAATTTACCACCTGGGGGCGCCTACGTGGGGCTCACTCAGTTGAGCATCTGACTTTGGATCTTGGCTCAGGTCTTGATCTCACGGTTCTGAGTCCAAGCCCTGTGTTGGACTCTGTGCTGGGCGTGGAGCCTACTTAAAAAATAAGCAAATTAATTTAACACCTGCTTTGGTTTCTCTTTACCAGCTGCCTTAATAGATTCAATCTGTTATGCTTTGATTTAAACAAATACATTTCTAAGAAAGCTGAATAGGAGAAGTCTTATTTTACCAGTTAACCTATGTATAAATTGTTTAGAATTTCCTCCACCCAGTAAATTTTGTTACCATTAAAAAAAAAGGTATAAATTGTGTTTCTCTGAATATTATGAGCAAGAATTAAATAAGTTCCATGACTGTTAGCAATTACAATAACAAAACACACTTGAAATTTCTTGAAATCCCTGGGACTTCACAAGATATATTAATTCTTTTTTTTTAAAGATTTTGTTTATTTATTTGAGAGAGAAAGAATGAGAAACAGAGGGCATGAGAGGGAGGAGGGTCAGAGGGAGAAGCAGACTCCCCGCTGAGCAGGGAGCCCGATGCAGGACTCGATCCCGGGACTCCAGGATCATGACCTGAGCCGAAGGCAGTCGCTTAACCAACTGAGCCACCCAGGCGCCCCAAGATATATTAATTCTTGACCATGACATGAATGTAAGATTGTGCAGACTTAGATTCTCGCAAATAAACACAGATGAAATCTGTATCTCTACAGATATAGGAAAAAGAAGTACAGGTACTACTGACGTACGATTTTTTAAATAAAGTTAAAAATGGACCTAAATCTGAATATATTGAAATGTGATGTGGGCATTTTTCTATTGGAAAATTCATATTTAGAATTCAGAAAGGAAATTTTGTCTCTCAAGTACTTCATGGCTGATTTTGTGTGTTGAATTTTGAGGGTGATAATTACAGCCTTTAAATCGCCCCTACTCTAGAGTCAATTTAAAAATGCAAGCAGGAAATAAAAATATCAGCTTTACTCTGGAGAATTCTGAGCGGAAGAGATGTCTTGGATGTATACCCATAGCCAAGCTCTCTCACATTTCGTCTAATCACAAATTTGCCCACCAATATGAATGACTCCCTTTAAGATAAGTCTCTCTTCATTCCTTGAGGGGAGAAGTGAAGTGAGAATAAAGAGGGTGGAAGTTTCTTATTTTACAAAGGATAAAACGTATTATTTTATGTAGAATGACTATCAAGGGCAAAATAATCTAAAGATATTTACTCAAAAATGTGTAGCATGGGCAGAATATCTAGGTGTCCTACAATTACACAGCTGCTGTAATTTCCAAGTTTCTAAAGTAAAATTTACTTCTCTGTTTTTGTGCCATTTTTAATATGGTTATAGTACATTCACTTCCTAACATTGTATAAAAAGCTGCAGGGGCGCCTGAGTGGCTCAGTCGTTAAGCATCTGCCTTCGGCTCAGGTCATGGTCCCAGGGTCCTGGGATCGAGCCCCACATCGAGCCCCACATCAGGCTCTCTGCTCAGCGGGAAGCCTGCTTCTCCCTCTTCCGCTCCCCCTGCTTGTGTTCCCTCTCTCGCTGTGTCTTTCTCTGTCAAATAAAAAAATAAAATCTTAAAAAAAAAAAAAAAGCTGTCTATCTGGTTCCAAAGCTATTAGACTATAGGCTCTTTTAGGAAAGCATAAGGGCCTGAGCTCTCCAATATGAAATTCTAAGACAGAGTTTTTAGGAGGTGAGGTCTTCCCATCCTGATTTGCATCCAGCCTCCAGCATATAATTCTGAGAGTTCTTTCTGAGTGACCCAAAAAGTCTCAGCTTGACTCTCAGTTTTTGAAGGGAGGACAATTTTCTAGGAGAGGATTTGGTTCCTTAGCTTACCTGTCAAAGGAATCTTTATCTAAGCCCTCAAAATGTTAATGTTCTTTGGGGATATTTGAATATCACCCACGTGAGAGCCAGAAATATGTCATAGATACTGTAACATTGTGAATTCAGGAGCAACTATGTGCCTCTGGAAATATAGGACATAGTTCTTCACATGACCATGCTGTCCTTCAAAAGAAGTATTTTGTAAAGTGTGTAGAGAGTTAAAAGAGAAAAAATTAAATATCTAGTTATGTATAGATATGTACATGTATAGTGTATAACTCTTATGTAACCATGCATTCTGCATCTCCATGCATTCTGCATCTCCATTAATCTAATAAATTGTTATTGGTCACAAAATACTGTCTTAAATGTAGCTGTGGATATTTATTGCTTCAATTATCCAAGTGAACTTACTTTCATATTTTCTATAAAAGCTTCCCATGAGACAGTAAGGGGAAAAAATACAGGAATACAGGGTTTGTAAACTTGGCATTTCTTTTAAGTTGGTGATATCAGGCACATTACAATATTACATAACTTTTCTAGGCCTGAGTCTCACCATTTTTAAGGTGAGATTTAAAGGACATTTAATTAATTGTGGGGGATATATTTTGAGATTATTCTGTATAAATTACAATGCAATAAACACGTGAGTTTACCTTTTCTTCCAACACAGTATTAAATGAAATGAGGAGTGTCCATCTACCCTCTGACCTTCGCCAACATGCAATGCCTCATGATACTTAGAATTTTCTACCCTGTCTTAATGGTGTGGTCCTTTTTCTACGAAAGTGTGAGGTTCTTGAAGGCATAATTTTTTTTATCTTTTATCTTGCATTGCAGGATGCATGTATTACTTTCATTACTCTCTGATGGATAAATTAATTCATTCAGTAGATAATTATTGAAGATATAACATTACCAAGGGGGATGTGCTAAAACAATGCTTACCAATACAGAAGTGCTGCCTATTATTCCTGAACTGAGAGTTTCAAACTATAAACAGAAATAAACTAGTGGTAACATTAAAATACCTTTTAGCCTTCTAGGATGGATTTTTTTTGTTTCCTATAGGAATACAGAAATAGGAATTACATAACATTCTATCAGCAAAATGAAGACATTGGAAATAGTGGCATAGAGAGCCAACACAGGTTAACAGCATCTTCTGTGACACTGACCAAACTGAGTACCAATTTTAGCTCAGCTGTTTATCATTTGTTTGACCTTAACAACATATTTAAATGTGCAGTTTTTTAGTTTTCTCAAAGTAATAAAATTAATGTAGACAAGTAATAACCTGGCATACTTCTCAGATTATGAGTCTTGACAATGTTCATTTATTTGACTTTTTTCTTTAAGAAGTCCATGCACTAAACTTTAGATACATCTTCTCCAAGTGCCCACTGTGATTTAGATACATCTTCTCCAGTTTGACTGTGTGCTATGTCAAATATTTAAGGGAGCTATTATCTTTTTCTGGTGGGGGGTTGGGTAATCAATTGACATTTCATCCTGATCAAGCTGGAGACCAGCCTGTAAATTCAGCATTGGTATGAAGCAGAAATGAGGCCCCTCCTTTCTAAAGCTTCCCCCCTGAGTTCTGACTGATAATAAAGACTTTGAAATTATGTTTCATATAGAGTGGCATCAACATGACAGGACCATGCTGAGTCTTAGAACATTATGATGTGAATATTAATCCGAACCATTTTATAGTAAGAAACTTCTTTGTATAAGCAAATGCTGTCTCTAATTTAGCTCAAGAGATTAAATAAAACAAAGAATCATAATTATTTCTGAAAACATTGACTTTATTAGACCAAACTTTTGAGGGTTTATTATTTGGGGTATAAAAAATCCTTTAAAGTTTCACCTTTTTAAAGAAAATGTCTCAATGAATTTCTATAAAGCAGTGAAGATGGTATCCTGATATCCTCTCTCCTTATGTTTTGAAATATCTTTTAAGAATTCAAATATGGATTTGTGGATATTGAACCACCCTTGCACCCAGGAATAATTGATTGTGGTGATTGATTCTTTTAATTTACTGTTGGATTTTATTTGCTAGTGTTTTGTTGAGAATTCTTACATCCATGTTCATCAGGGATATTGGCCTATAGTTCTCTTTTTTAGTGGAGTCTTTGTCTGGTTTTGGAATCAGGGTAATGCTGTCTTCATAGAATGAGTTTGTAAGTTTTCCTTCCATTTCTATTTTTTGGAATAGTTTGAGAAGAATAGGTATTAACTCTTTAAATGTTTGGTAGAATTCCTCTGTGAAGCTGTCTGGTCCTGGACCTTTGTTTGTTGGGAGATTTTTGATTACCGATTCAATTTCCTTGTTGGTTATCAGTCTGAATTTTCTATTTCTTCCTGTTTCAGTTTGGTAGTTTATGTGTTTCTAGGAATTTATCCTTTTCAAGTGACAAATCTGATAAAGGGTTAGTATCCAAAATATATAAAAAATTTATAGAACTCAACATCCAAAAAACAATCCAATTAAAAAAATGGGAATAATACGTGAAAAGACTTTTTTTTTCCCAAAGAAGACATACATATGGCTAACAGACACATGAAAAGATGCTCAACATCACTCATCATCCCGGAAATACAAATGCAAACTACAATGAGATACCACCTCATACCTGTCAGAATGGCTAAAATTAACAACACAGGAAACAACAGGTATTGGCAAGGATGCGGAGAAAGGGGAACCCTCCTACACTGTTGGTGGGAAGGCAAGCTGGTGCAGCCACTCTGGAAAACAGTATGGAGGGTCCTCAAAAGTTAAAAATAGAACTACTCTACAATCCAGCAATTGTACTACTAGTGAGGTATTTACCCAAAGGATACAAAAATACTAATTCGAAGGGATACAGGCACCTGGGTATTTGTAGCAACATTATCCACGATAGCCAAATTGTGGAAAGAGCCCGAATGTTCATCATCTGATGAATGGATAAAGAAGTGGTATACACACACACACACACACACACACACACACACACACACACACACACACACACACACACACACACACACACACACACTAGAATATTACCCATAAAAAAGAATGAAATCTTGCCTTTGCAGTGTGGATGGAGCTAGACAGTATTATGCTAAGCCAAATAAGTCAGTAGTCAGAGAAAGACAAATACCATATGATTTCACTCATATGTGGAATTTCAGAAACAACACAGAAGAACATGTGGGGAGCGGGGGAAGGGAGAAGAGGGAAACCAGAAAACAGACTCTTATAACATATACAAGGGTTGCTTTAGGGGAGGTGTTGGGGGGAGATGGGTTAAGTGGGTGATGGGTATTAAGGAGGACACTCGTGATGAGCACTGGGTGTGGTATGTAAGTGATGAATCACTTCTACACCGGAAACTAATACTACACTCTGTTAACTAACTGAACTTTAAATTAAGGCTTGGGGAAAAAAAGAAAAAAAAATAGAGGATGGGTATTCTCTTTGAAGGGATATTAGTTTCCTCAGAGTTGTAATGAGCATATATTTGTCTAATTGCTTCGGATATATCTATATATTCATCTATGACTTTATATCTATCATCTCTATTTTAATTTCTAGTGTCATCAACTTGCTAGGGTACAAAACAGCAAATCAAAGGATTGACAGCTCCTATCCCCTCTGCCCCAACTTGCTGAATTCACAGCATTAATTGCCAATTTAGCATGATCTGAGTAGAGTTCCACAATGTAAAAACAGAGTATCATCAGACACTATAGAATTATATGGTGTAGAAATTAAGTGGTTTTTCATAAAACTAATAATTTCTGCAATGCTTAAAGAGTTCAGCAAATTATTTTGAGTTGACCCCATGATTGTGGTAAAATCAAAATGCAACAAAAGAACAAAGAAAAAAAAGGCAACAAAGAACAAAAAAGAACATTGCATTTAGTAAAATTTTGTGCATACATTCAAAAAGATATAAGAAGAGTGAGGAGACTAAGTTTTTTACAAATTATGGCACAAAGAGATTTTCTAAGGAGCAGTTTCAGGAGTTGGGATTGTACATTTAACCAGGGGAAAAGTACCTGAAGTGAGAAGTCTCAGTAAATAAACCTGCTGACACATACGAAATGTCCACTGAGAAAAGAGGCAGAACTGAAATAAAACAAAAGCGTTTATTTGGGCTTTTAGAATGGCAATTTTGGGAGCACTGATTTGGGTAGCACTAGGAAACAAAAGCCATCAGGTTTTTTTTGTCGAGGTTTTATTGACTAAAGCCCAAATTTTACTAAGATTTTCTTAGTTTTTTCCTAAAGTCCTTTTTCTGTTCCAAGAGGGCTGATATATATTATTATATAATATAGATATCATATAAATATATACACATATAAATACATATATACATATATAAAATATATATTTTAATTGCTCATGGCCTTTTTTAAATTGAAGTATAATTAACATACAATGTTATGCTCATTTCAAGTACATACCATATTGATTCAGCAATTCTATACATTATTCAGTATAGTCATTGTTTGTCACCATACAGCCTTATTTCAGTATTATTGACTATATTTCCTGTGCTGTACTTGATATCTCTATGAGTTATTTCATAACTGGAAGTTTATACCTCTGAACCCCCTTTATCTGTTTCACCCATGCCCCTAACCACATTTGTTCTAGCCAACCACCAGCTTGTTCTTTGTATTTAAGAGTCTGTTTCTTGGTATATGTGCTGCCAAAGGGAGCAGAAGAGTCTGTTTCTTGGTTTGTTTCTTTGTTTCTTTGTTCCTTTTTTTGGATTCCAAGTGTAAGTGAAATCATGTGGTATTTGCCTTTCACTGTCTAAATTATTCCACTTAGCATAATACTCTCTAAGGTTTATCCATATTGTTGCAGGTGATAAGATCTCAAAAACCAGGGGTTTCTAAAGACGAAAAGGGAATAGAATACTTGTATGTGTTGTTTACAAAGAATTTTGATTGGTGCTGGTGGCCGAAAACTCACCTTTCCTAAACATAATTGGTTGCTAAGGCTGTCACTGATCAGAAGTCTGTTACCATAGTAAGTTGCAGGGGTTTGTGCAGAGTCCTTGGACTTATGTGTGATTTGCCCTGGTTCAAAAGTTCATGGTCCCATCCCATGAGGACTTGCATAAGACCCACCTCCTTAATGGCCTCCCAGCTCCATTTTCAAACTTATTGATATAAGTAACTCCATTTTATTTCACCTTTCACAACACACACACACACACACACACACACACACACACACACACACACACACTTAATTTGGGTCTTTTCTTCTGTACACTTTAGTAAAACCACATGTTCTAATGTTTCAAACTAATAAAAAGCTATAGACTCAAACCCAAAGAAGACTTTCATATTCTTACAAATAATTAGGTATGGAATAGCAATTTTTTTTGAAAAGTGGTAAAACATTTTTTGGAATCATACTTTTCCAATATATGTATAGGGGTCCTCTGACAAAACACTAAGATTTAAGATATTTTGTGGTGTTTGCTGCTGTAGTGATAAGTCTTCCATACGTGATAAAGGAAAATATTTTAGAAATATAAGGTAGAAATGACTTCAGAAATGGTAGTGTGAGGAACCCTACAAATCCACTCCCCAGGGAAGCAACCATAACTGGTGAAAATGATGAATTTCTTTTTTTGTAAATTTCTGGGAATTGTTGTAAGAGCATACAGAAAGTAACCATTTGTTGAGGTATACCTACTAACTGTCACGGAGAACATTGAGAGTCTCTGGCATTTGAGCCATGATCTCTCAGCTCAGTGTGACCAAAATGCCACTTGGGGTGGGTGCAGACAGGAACACAGACCTCCTCTCTCCCCAGATCACAGTCAAGCACTAGAAAACACACTCTGGAGGGGAAGGTGGCTGTCTCCACATTGCAGCAGAGTCTCTAACCCAGGCAACAGCATGAGAGTTCCAGGGCTCTTTTTCACCACCAGCCCCAATTTTTTAGGGTCGAAGATTTATCCTAGGTGTGGCAGGCTTAGAAGACTGGGGCCACAGTCATCCTTGTCCAACCCACCTAGTAGTGTAGAAGTTCGAAGATAAGTAAGCTTAAAAAGGGGGGGGGGTACTGCCCCAGCCCAGTGCCTGCTTGTGAAGAAGGCATCACCCAGAGAACAGTGGGGCCCTCATTCTAGCTCTACAGCAGGGGGCACAGACAGAGTGTTTGCCAAATCTGCAGTCTGTAAGAACAGCGAGCTGCCTTTTTTTTTTTTTTTTTTGGAACAGTGTGGGGGAAGTTCAAGAATGCCCTGCGAAACAATTTAGATTGTAGCAATTAAGAGGAGGATGGAGCACCTTTAAGAGCCACAAGCTAAGCTTGTAAACCAGCTAGAAATTTACCAGAAAACAGGGGAAAAGCAACCAAAAAAGATGGCTCCAGAGGTCACAACAAAACTCATAAACTGGCATTAAAAGATTACCGCTCCAAGGGGGTCCAGGTTTAACTGGATGATGCAGTTTATGCCCCAGGGAAGAGTGAAAAACAGTGGAGCAATCAGCTGGCAGGTAGCCAAAGCTAAGGACTGGGTCTAACGACTGAGGGAGATGGTTTAACCAAGAGATTAATGAGACAACGTAAGGGACACTCAGGTTCCCAATTTTACAGGAAAGGAAATAGAGGCTCAAAAGGGACTAATAAGCATTTACCTAAATACCCAGTAAGTAGAAGGAATAAGATGCTGGCCCCTTTCCATTCGCTTTTCCATTTTTATTTATTTATTTATTTATTTATTTATTTATTTATTTATTTATTTATTTATTTGACAGTGAGAGAGATAGTGAGAGAGGGAACACGAGCAGGGGGAGTGGGAGAGGGAGAAGCAGGCTTCCCACTGAGCAGGGACCCCGATGCAGGGCTCGATCCCAGGACCCCGGGACCATGACCTGAGCCAAAGGCAGACATTTAACAACTGAGCCACCCAGGTGCCCCTTGCTTTTCCATTCTAAAATTCATTGTTCTCTCATCTGATCTCAAGCTTATTAATTAGTTGGGCAACATAATGGTCTATAAATGTTCAAAAGTCTAAGACCTTAAGGGGTCGCTCATTTCTTAAGCCATATAGCATAGTGACATCTTGGTACCTAGATTGGCAAAGTACAAATTTTTATAAGCTATAAAGACAATATAGTTTTTATTAAAATGTACTCTCCTGTAGGTTCACGTAAGCATCATGCATTTCCTTGATCCATTCTGTTTCTGCTGACTATTCTTTTAGTTTCCTGGATATTGATCCTCTTGGGATACTAAAACAAATGTGTAGCCATTAAAACTAAAAATCTAATGCTTGAACAGGTATTAATATGACTCATTTGTTAGAGGTATTTGCAAATACACAATAACTAGTGATGACTTAATTAACTGGAAAGGATAGATTTTAGTAGAAATTAAGAACATGGTTTTGGATGTTTGCTCTGCGCAAGTGTGTGTGTGTGTGTGTGTGTGTGTGTGTGTGTGTGTGTGTGTGTGTGTGTGTGGTTTTAGGAAGTAAGAATATTTACCTGACATCCCTGCAATTCCGTTTATCTAACTAGCCTTATAAACACACTGAGTCCTACGTTTATCACTTGCCTTTTATGTTATACAAAAGACTAACGTGTCCCGTACTCTGAGGCATTCTTTCCTAAAATTCTGTTTCAACAGTCAACAACCAAAAAGAAAGAAAACACTAAAAATTATGTCAGAGAGAAAATGAAAGACTATGTCATTTGGGGGCACCTGGGTGGCTCAGTTGGTTAAGCATCTGCCTTTGGCTCGGGTCATGATCTCAGGGCCCTGGGTTTGAGCCCCACATCGGACTCCCTGTTCGGCGGGGAGCCTGCTTCTTCCTCACCCCTCTGCTCATGTTCTCTCTCTCATTCTCTCTCTCAAATAAATAAATAAAATTAAAAAGAGACTATGGCATTTTGTAGGCCTAAGCTTACCTTTTTAGAGGCTTCAGGGATCCACATGATTGATTTTTAGAAGATGCAATTTGTGGGATTTGGAGTCAGGTAGAACTTGAATTCACCTTCATCTCAAACTGGGCCTAAGATGCTTGGGTAATTTACTTAACCTTTATTACCTGCCTCTGCAAAATGTAAATAATGACATTTTCCTCTCACAAATACTGTGAATTTTAAGCAAAATGATCTATTTGGTGCCTAGCAGAAATCCTAAAATCTAATTGGTGTATCATTTCTGGTCTCCTTCCCTTTCCACACCCTTGTCATCTTTGATTAGAGTCATACTATACGCACACACAGATTTATTCCTAAAACTGAGCACTAATAAAATGACATTTGCCCTTTTCATGAAACACTGTTGCTGTTCAGAGCAAATTTCCTCCTTGGATGCTTCAATTTTAAGGTCAGAATCCTGCCTCCTATGAAAGTGTCACAGTAAACTGTACCATGACTTGAGTAAAGATTTATCAATCCCTTAATTATCTTCACTGATATATTCAGGGCCTTGGGAGTAGATACTTACTATGTTTTAGAGAGATTGCTAGTTCAGTCATAACATGGTAAGTCACTCTCTTTAAATGACATCTTTAGATTTTAGTGGGAATATATAACAAATATATTGTTTAACAAAAGTGCTTGGAAAGGTCATACATCAACAGGTGTGAATACCCGCAATTCTTCTGTTTAATTAGAGTGGTTGCTATATGGTGAGTTAGAATTCACTTTCATACTTTACAGAAATTTGAATTTTAAAACAATTCATAAAAACTAAAAATCAAATCAGTTAATCCAATGTAATAAAACTAATGTTATCTTTAAAATCAGGTTGCCCGATATCAGGGGTCTCTTGCTCTCTCTCTCTTAATCTCATAGAGGGAATTTAATTTTTATAAGGCACACCATTCTGTGTTTTAACTATTTGATACTGTTTTCCATTCTAAAAATTTAAAGCAATATATATTTTTTTCTCATATAAGGACACTGGATAAGGAGAGGAGAGAGCCAGCTTCAGTCCTATCCTTGACCTTACTGAGCTACCTGATCCTGAAGTTGGTGGCAAGGATAGGATTGTTCCCATCTTGGCCTATTTTTCTGTGTATAAAATGTTGCTATTAGCTTGCTGGAACCATTTGTAAGATTATCCTAAGACTCAAATAAATGAACAATATTCCTGCTATACTAGAAAGAGAAATTGAGTTACAAATTCCTGGCTTAAAGTCAGTTATGACTCTTAATTAGTTGAATACACTTAGAAAATTACTTCTCTGAGACTCATTTGTCTTCTACAAAAAGAGAGATTGAACTAAATCTCCAAGAATTGCTCTGGTTCTGACTCTTCTATAATGTAACAACAGATATAAAATTAACATAAATATATAATCAATATGCTATATATATGTATATACACAATACACATATATACAGACTTACATAAACATACTTAAGTATAAAATGTAAAATTTATTTAAATGTTTTAATTATTTATGAGAGATGTACTTTGAAATTCTTGTAAAGTACATATTTACTGAGTTCTTCAATTTATATTGCATTGTACTTCAGTAATAGCTAGATTAATATCAGCATGTGAAAATAAGGCCTAAATTTGAATATAATCTCAGCTATTTGTTATTTGTGTAAAATACGGCAAGTTACTTAAGCTTTTTTTTTTAAGATTTTATTTCTTTATCTGACAGAGTGAGAGATTGCGAGAGAGGGAACACAGACAAGGGAGTAGGAGAGGGAGAAGCAGGCCTCCCACCGAGCAGGGAGCCCGATGTGGGGCTCGATCCCAGGACCCTGAGCTCTTGACCCGAGCTGAAGGCAGTTGCCCAACCAACTGAGCCACCCAGGCGCCCCTTACTGAAGCTCCTTTAAGGTTGTTTTCTCCTGTGTAAAATGAGCCTATACAAATACCTCAGTTGTTGGCAGGTGTCTATGAAACCACATATGTGACAACTTCCTGTGGTAAAGATATTTGGTTTCCTAGTGCAGTTTCACCCCTTGGTTGGCATGAATGGATGTCCCACAACTCGCCATCCCTTTATCTCTCACCTCCCATGCTTTATGACCCATTCCTCGAGAGAAGTCCAGAGGGAGACTGAGCACAGGGCACCAGGAAGTTCAAACTGGGGCTGACAGAAACTGCCTGGATGGGATGAGCCAGAGCAAATGCAACTCCTATCCTGGGGATTAGACACACAGTGATAAACACTGTTTCTAGATCAAGAAGCCTCTGAAGCCTGGGAACAGGAATCAAATACAAGAGGATTCCAGGACATCAAATGCTGAAAATGTGCAGGATTGAGGAGCAAGTATAAAAGCAAAACATAAAAGTGAAGACAATTTACCCCTTCATAACACAAATAGGCAGCTTTGTCTATTTCTTGAAAGCCATAGTATTGTTTTAGAACCCCAATGAAATCTGTTCTCATAAATTTGATAGGTAATCCATGTTGTAGCACTTCAACAATTACTTTCTTTAAGCCCAAATGGGAGGAAATCTTAATAGTGTAGTAAGGATGAATAAATGCATTTTGGGAGTTGAGATTGTGGGGAGACCTCAGATCAAAGCCATTTCATTTTCTGCGATTTTGTGGGTTGGGTTTTGGGTTGTGGTCAGCTCTGGTGAGCATCAGGTGTATGTTAAGAGAAGTCTTATCTCCTTCCTATGAAGAGAGTATCTACAAAGCTCTCTCTGTATGACCTTAAAGACAGATAAAACCCCTGATATCATTCAAGATGCTGCAACTGGCTTCACATATCCGGCCTAGTGTCTCTGCATTTTTAAGAGGGACATGCTGTCTTCTTAGCACTGAGAACTCAGCTTGGCCAACATGAGTGATGGGGCTTTCAACTGGGTAGAGGTCAGTGGTCTGTGCAGAATCCTCTCTCTGTAACACTTCCCATTACTGGGGAAGTGACACATGAGGAATTCAGGTTGAGCCTTTATAAGACAGCAGAGTGTGACTAGAGCTGATTGGATGTTGTGTCTCTGCATTAAGGTGACATATTGCCCAAAGAGGTATTGATTAGCTTCTGGTTTTTGGAGAACTCAAACTCCATTTTTAGTCCTGATCTCTTGCTCTAAGGCAAGTGAGAGGCCATCAAGAATTTGCTGTATTAGGAGCAAGTTAAGGTGGTTAGCAGTCCACTTCCAGGAACTTCAGGGCATCTTAGAAAGGCTGACTACATATATAGCTTTCTGGTAAAGACTGGGAACTTTGATAAATAGAGCGAGAATAAATTATAAACTGGAAAGCCGATAAAATGGGATACAGACCAGACAGAAGCATGTAAGGGATTGTGGCCTGTGGAAGGAGTCCATAGGATATAGACACATACTCATTTGTACTTAAAAAAAAAAAGTGTATCTTGTCAGTATCTATCTTTAAAAAGCTTGTTGGACATAAGACCTACTCTGGGGTACAGTATCCCACTTTCATTAAAAATTCTGTAGCTGCTGGTTACTATGTAAAGAGTTCTGCCCAGTTCTGTAACCATTTACAGAACAGTTGTCATGGGCCAGTCAGTTTGCTAGGTGATCGGGATATGATGATATTAAGAATAATGAATATTTAAAGAGTGCCTAATCCAAAATAAAGTGAAATTTCAAATGGCCTTTATACCTGGTCATGCTTTGCTGTATATAAGGAAACTGTGTGTAGATAACATTGAGAATAAGTAAATATTTGTTGAATGAGTGAAAGAATAAATTAATGAAGCAATCTATGCAGGCATCTTTGATCTACATGGAAGCATTTATTTATGGTAGCTTAAAAGGATATTCAAGAACATATATGCACACAAAATTCACTGATTCTAATTATGTTCTAGGAGTTGGTTCCACTTAGGAGCTACATGCTACACTTCCATATTCATGGCTCTCATGAATTGAAGTTTTTGGAGTAGCTGAAAAACAGCACAATGGAAAAAAGAACTTTTGATAATACTGTTGAGATTTAGGATTCATGTTTTGTTCCCCCCTGATACAGATACATTGAGGTTATACCTATATGAGGACTTTGATGTCTTGGATTTTGTCAATATCCCTTATTTGACACAACTTTTTTTTTTTTTTGCTATATGAATTAAAATATGTGATTTTCATTTGTCTTATATTTCTAAATCTTGTGAAATTAAAACATTTGAATCCTTCATTCAGAAATTTTCAACCCTTACTATGTGCCAAGGTTGTGCTAACTGCTGGGAATATAATAATGCCAATCTTCACCCCTAAGGAATTCAAGGTTTAAGGGAGGGAAATAATAATAAAAATTAACACTTTCATAACACACTATACAAAGGAATTTACTTATCTAAGCCATTTTATCTTCAGAAAATCCAGTGAGGTAAGTACTATTTCACCCCCATTATTTATACAATCAGATATATAATATGTAAATGTTTTGTACATTAATGGAGATGTAAGCATTAGTGTTGCGATGTGACTTGCCTTAAGAGATATGGGTGTGCTCAGTCAAGGTTTGTTAGATTATAGCAAAGAAAAGTTGAGTAGGAGTTTGCCAAGTAGAGAACTATGGTAGAAATGGAGGCTCTTACTAGAAAATAAAAATAGGATTATAAAAGTATGAATATGTTTTCCTTCATGGTCAGTCATCACCATTATATCTAGCATGTATTGAGCACTCATCACTTGTCATGCTTATTTCTAAGTGCAATATAAGAATTAACCTTTTAATCCTCACAGGAAGACAAGATGAAGTGGCCACATTCATCAGTAGTTTACAAAGAAGAAAGTGAATGCACAGAGACATAACTGTTACTTAAATGTTCTGGCTCTCATAGGAGAATGGCATTATCGAGGAAGTAGCAAACATTTCAGATGGGAATATTAAGATAATCATAGGAGATAAAGGATATAAAAGTAGCCCTGAGTCAGACCATGTATATAGATCTCAACTTTGCTCACACACTGCTGCAATTTTGTGAATGAGGCTAGCTTCATTCTCCTTTCAAAGAGAATTGATGGTCAGCACTACATCTATAAATAGGTGAACATTTGATTCATATCTATTCTTCCAGATAGAAACATTCCAGTTGGATAAGAATATCCTTCAACATTGAATCCATTTTTCTTTACATAATTAGTTACATTTAATTTCCTCTGTACAAACAGATTATCATGGCATTTCATGGTATATTCTATAAAGGATAGAAAACCTGTACATCGGGCTTATTTCTTTAATTTCTTCAGTGAGATGTACCTGGCCCTTTCTCCAGTAGAAATCTACTTACTTTTTAAATTCTTTAACTTTATCTTGGCTTCCTATTAAGTTAGGGAAAAGTAGTGATCCTAGTATTTGTAGTCCTTAACAAATAATCAGTTGAAGCATCTTTTTTGAAGAATTCACAGGAGCAAGTATTAATGCCATTTGTACTCTAGGACCACATTATGAATATTAACAGGTGAGAATCTTCTTCAGCAGCCAACTGTCTCCTTCCAGAGGCCTACCTGGAGACCTCTCTCTCCTTTAACATTGTAACAGCTACTTGGATAGCAATTCTGTTTGCACTCTCAACAGTGTTTCCCTGACCTTTGGATTCCCAGGACAAATGAAATTTCAGATATACCTATAGTAAAGGGGCAAGTTCAGCACGACATAGAGGTCATGATTTCTAATTTGGCCCGGAAAGTATACTAAAACACACACCCCTTGTTCTCTCTCCTTCTCTTTCTCTAATCTGTTAAAAAACTACTAAAAGAGTAATTTTAAAACCATAAAAGCAAGTAAAAAACCCAGCCGTAAAAGAATAAAAGAATGAATATGTATAGTTAAATTTAAAATCTTACCACTTTTACCTTTTTTCATTTATTCAGGCTTGGGATGAGGAAAATTTTGTCACTGCTGAGTCCAGAAATAGGACCTGGGCATGTTGAATTTGAAATGCATATGGGAGAGGAAGGAACAAAAGTGTAGAACTAGCTGAATATACATTACTTTGAAAAATAAATCCAAATATAGATAATCTGAGCAATGAGTATTTCTGACTTAAGGACGAGAAAGGGAGAGAAAAATGAAGTGTTTAAAAATTTAAAAAAAATAGGGAAGGAAAGAGAAATTACGAAGATGCTAAAAGATCACAAGACTATCATTCAAAAGATATTTCAAATTCTGACTCAGCCACTAGATATTTAGCAAATCTTTGCTTTTTGCATTTCTTTTCTCACTGGAGAAACTTCCAAAACTGCCCCCTCTCCATATGTGAAACTTCTGTGTATCCTAAGTACCCACTAAAAACATTTCCTCAATAAAAGAGGTTATTCCTAATCTCCCTGGCACAGAAAATTGCCTCCTCTGTGTATGTCCTATTTACCTCTATTGTCCATGTTGTTATCAGCCTGTTTCCCTTTATTAAACTCATTTTTTGTCCAGTAATATAGCACTTATCATGTGATGGGCCCAATACATCATTATACATGTTTGTTGAATAAATGTATCAGTTAACTACATCTTTGATGTCTAATTTCTTTAACTAGATCATACAGTTGTCTAAACAAAAGCCAAGAAATTAGCCTTCATTCCTCTTTCTCCCCTCCCCCAACCCCAACCAGTCTACTCAATCTTCTGTAAATTCTGTCTGTTCTCAAAAACCTATATTTAATCAACTTCCTTTTATGTCTACAATCTCTCCCACCATAATCCAAACCATCATAATCTCTTTCTTGGACTTCTACAATATATTTTAGCTGATCTTCTTACTTCTACTCTTGACTCACCTACAATCCATTACATATTTCGAAATATTTAAAGCATAGCATTTCATTTCCTACCATAACTACCCACCACAAAAGAAAAAAAGAAAAGCTTTTCATCATCACTGGTAGTAAAATTCACATCACTTAGTCTATGAAATAGTACTCTACATGAGTCAGCCCTTGCCTATTTCTAGGATGGCATCCTCTATTAATTTCATTTACCTTTGGCATAATGATCTTTGTATTCCTCAAATGCATGAATGTTGTTCCTGATTAAGGTCTTTATGTTACATTTTGCCTTTCCTGGAAAAACTCTTTTCCTTGATCTTCAAATGGTTCAATCCTTTGTGTTTCCAGAGAGACATTATCTGATGACTCACCTAAAAGTAGTCTGTCTTAACTGTCCCCATCCAATACTATCACACCATCATCCTATTTTACTTTCTTTCTTCTTCTTACTATTATTAAAAATCACCTTGTTGATTTGATTACTTTCCCAATTTAAGTGTAATTTCTTGGCATCACAGACTTTATCTGCCCTGTGCATGGTTCTGTCATGAGAATACAGAAGAGTGCCAAGCATATTGAAATAACACTCAAGAACTGTGTGTTGAATATATAATTACATAATGAATGGATCTTCAAATCCTCTTCCAGGTTTAATAATTAAAGTTTAAAGCTTGTCATTAAGAGAAGATCTTGGACATTTTGATTTTGGAATCACATTTAACTTCATTATTGGCTTCAAAATATATTTTATGGATTTATTAAACATTTTTTAGTTTGAGATAATTGTAGATCTCCATGCAGAAGTAATAAAGAGGATTCCCACATACCTTGACCAAGTTTGCCCAATGGTAACATCTCACAAAACTATTGTACAATTCCATGACCAGGATACAGACATGGAGAATATCAAGTTACAGAATGGCTCCATCCTCACATTGATCCCTTGTATTGCTCTTTTATAGTCTTCACTTACCCACCCAAATACCCCAGTCCTTCCTTCCTGGCAATCTCTAATCTCTTCTCCATTTCTAAATTATCTGAAGAATGATGTATAAATGGAATGACACAGTATATAAACTTTGGAGTTTGGCTTGCCCACCCCCTCTATGTCCCTCAGAACAATTCTCTGAAGATGCATTCAAACTTTTGCTTGAAATCATAGTTTACTCTTTTTGTGGCTAGGAATTCAGTTGTACCACAGTTTGTTTAACTGTATCTGTTTAAGGATATCTGTGTTTTTTCCAGTTTTAGGACTATTACTGATACAGATGCTATGAACATTTGTGAACAAGTCTTTGTGTGAACAGAAGTTTTCATTTCTTTGGGACACATGCCCAGGAATGCAGCTGGTGGGTTGTATGGTAATAATAGCATGTTTAGTTTTCAAGGGAACTGCCAAACAGGTTTTGCAGAGCAGTTGTACTGTTTTACCTTTTCAGCACCAAAGTATTAGTGACCTAATTTCTCCACATCCTTTCCTTTGTGTTGCTAAATTTTATTTTAAAAAAAAGTACCCACTCTGATAGATATGTGGGGATTTCCCATTGTGCTTTTAATTTGCATTTCCTTAATGGCTTAATATGTTGAGTGTTTTTTTTTTCGTGTGTTTATTTGCCATCTTTATATCCTTATTGGTGAAATGTCCCTTTAGATCTTCTGTGCATTTTGTAGTTAATTTTTTTTTTATTGTGGAGTTTTGAGAGTTCTTTATACGGTTTTATTCTAGATACTAGTCTTCTGTGATATACATGGTTTGCAAATATTTTCTCCCAGTGTATAGCTTCTCTTTTCACTCTCTTAACAGGGTCTTACCCAAAGGTAAATTTTAAATATTTATGAACTAGCACTTAATTTTTCCTCTTATTGATCTCAGTTGTGGTTTCAAGTCTGTCTAGATCTCGATCCAGAAGATTTTCCCCTATGATTTTTGATTTTCCCAGAAAGGTTTGTTACATTTTACAGTTCAGTCCATAATTCATTGTGAGTTGAATTTTGAGTCAAGTATGGAATTTAAAGGTTTTTGTTTTTGTCTTATCCATGGGTATCTATTTGCTCCAGCATCACTTGTTGGAAAGGCTGCCTTTCCACTATTGAAATTCTTTTGCACTTGTGTCTGAATTCAGTTAAGCATATTGTTTGGGTATATTTCTGAGTTTTTTATACTATTCCAGTGATCTGTGTTTCCATCCCTACATCAGCACCCCACACTCTACAGTAGTTATATAATGTCTTGAAACTGACTAGACTGATTCTTCTCACTTTATTCTTTTCAAAAGTGTTTTATCCATTCCACATACTTGGCTTTCTGGTGCTATAATTTATTTTTGGAGTTTTTAAATTATAAATTATAAATAATTGTTGCCTTTAATGGTTATGGGGCTCTTCAAATTAGTTTATAGTAGATGAGTTGCGGTAGTTTGTACTTTCCAAAGAGAAGATACAGTTCATCTAAATTGTCAAATTATGTTTCTACATTTGTTTATAGTAGTCTATTTTGGCATCTGTATGGCCTGTACTGATACCCCTTTCATTTCTGATATTGGTAATTTGTGTCCTCCCTCCTCCTCTCCAGTCTTGGTGAAGGTTTGTCAATTTTATAAACCATTTTAGAGGACCGACTTTTAGGTTTTTTTTTTTCTCTATTATTGTTTTTTAAACATTTTTTTAAAGATTTTATTTATTTATTTGACACAGAGAGACACAGTGGGAGAGGGAACACAAGCAGGGGGAGTGGGAGAGGGAGAAGCAGGCTTTCCGCGGAGCACGGAACCCGATGCGGAGCTCGATGCGGGACTGGATCCCGATGCGGGACTGGATCCCAGGACCCTGGGATCATGACCTGAGCAGAAGGCAGATGCTTACCCGACAGAGGCAACCAGGCGTCCCTTATTTTTTGCTTATAATATAATGGATTCCTGTTCTTCCTTAGTCTTTCCTTCTGTTTGATTTGGGTTTCTTTTACTCTTCTTTTTCTAGATTCTTTTGGTAGGAGCTTAGGTTATTATTTAGATACTTTTCTTCTTTCCTCATGTAAACATTTAGTGCTATAAAATTTCCTCTTAGCACTGCCTTAGCTGTGACATTTAGTACTTTGGTATGTAGTAATTTCATTTTTATTCAAATCAGTGCATTTCATAATTTTGCTTGTGTCTTCATCTTGTTATTTACAAGTGTGGTGGTTAGTTTTTAAGTGTTTAGAGATTTACCTATTATTCATTTCTAGTTTGATTCCTTGTGGTCAAAGATTTGTGTGTATGATGTATTTGTGTATGATTTCTATTCTTTTAAAATGGTTGAGGTTTGCTTTAAGGCTGATAATATAGTATATCTTGGTATAGGTTCCATGGATATTTGAAAAAAATGTACATTCTACAGTTGTTAGTAGAGTACAGAATGAATAGTGATTGGATCCTGTTGGTTAATGGTGTTGAGTTCTTCTATGTACTTGTAGATTTTCTGTGTAGTAATTCTATTAATTGGATCCTCAGTGTTTTGTTTTAGTTTCAAAGACAACTAAGTTCCTGAAGATCTGATAATATGTTTTAATCTGTTTCATCTCTGTTAGTTATAAAAAGTACATTTAGGGGGCACGTGGGTGGCTCAGTTGGTTAAACATCTAATTTCAGCTCAGGTCATGATCTCAGGGTCCTGGGATCCAGCCGACCTTGAGGGGGAGGTCCCCTCTGCCCCTGCTTGTGCTCTCTCTCAAATAAATAAAATCTTTAAAAACCTACATTTAGTTCTTCTCTATAATATATATTTTTAATTTTCTATTTCCTTGATGATATTTTCTATCTTCATTTGTTTGAAGTATGCTCATAATTACTCACAGAGGCATTTTAATGATGGCTTTTAAAAAATCATTGTCAGATAATTCTAACATCTCTGGTGTCTCAATTTAGGTTTTTTTTTATTGTCTTTTTTTATTCAAGTTGAGAATTCTCATGGTTCTTATTGTGATTCATGATTTTTTCTTTTTTTAATTGAAACCTGAACCTGGATGTTTTGGGTATTATTTTATGAGATTTTGGGTCTTACTTAAGCTATTTTAGCTGGTGTCCTCTGAAGCTACTCTGGCAAGATAAGAGGACAATGCCTGATTACTGCCAGGCAGCGGTAGAAGTACCAGTCTCCACTAGACCTCCTTTGCCACTCTAGGGGAAGGGGGACTTCTCATTACTACTGAACAGGTATGGGAAGTTTCACTATCTACTCAGCCTGACATCAGTTAAGGTGTGGGGTATGTGTGGCCATTTATCTCCAGGCAGTGGTGAACATCTTGACTCTGCTGGGCCGTAGGTGACAGCATTACAAGTGGGAGTTGGCAAAGCATCTCATTACTGCTGGTGGGGAGTAAGTCCAGCCTCCCCACAAGTCTCCACTGATGTTTGGGGAGAGATTGTCACTCATCACTGGGGATACAGGTCACTCTCCAATGCCACCACGTTGCAGGGGTTGGGCTACTTCATTATAGCTTGGTGAAGGTAGAGGTTAGGCTACTCACTAGACCTTTGCTGGCATGATTTGGGGTGGGACAGTTTGTGTCTGCTGTCCTTGACTGGAGTAGGAAGCTTATTGCCTTGTTGTTGTGTGTGTTTGTAGGCTGTCCCCTTTTACATTTTTTTTTTGGCTAGAGAGAACAAACTTTTGTTGAAACGTTTATTTTGTCTATAACTTTGGAGTTTCGAGTTACACCATCTTTGGTTCCATGTCTGAGATACATAAAACATAAGACAAAAAGAAGACCGAGGAACTCACCAGAATTTGAGAAAACCAAGGAAGTCACCAGCATTTACTTCTTTGGGTCAGGCTCACTAGCCAGGCTACTTTCTTCTTTCCACCTTTGAGAGTCTTTTTATGTTTGTTTTATATATAATTAGCAGGGATTTTAGTTGTACTTACTGATAGAAATAGGGACAAGTGCATCTACTTCATCTTTTTCAGAGGTGGAAGTATTTGTAATCATATACTGCTTCCTGAATATTCTTGGGCAATTTATGCAACATTTCCTTCTACAGAATGAAAATTTCTCCATGAAACTTGACATCATGCCTCAGCTTGGAAGTCTCACGACATTGTTGGAAATTTCTTATCTTTGCTTTTCATAGGACACTTTTCTTGTAATTGTAATTGTAATCACTTAGCATTTTGCATAAAGTTTCTCTTATATGTACAGCAGCTCCTTGAAGAACAAAACCAGGGTTTGCTTATCTTCAGAGCACCTGGCCCGCTGGCTTGCACATCAAAGGCACTTGCATATTTTTCTGAAAAAAATAAGTGATTTATGTTTGCTGACATTTCATCAGATTGTGTAAAGTGTTGGGATTTTTATAACACATTTATGAAAAATAGTATAAAAATTGTGGTTTGGTGTTTTCAAAATAATTAGTAATTCTTACAAATGGTATGAGTATTCGGGAGTTATATTGGCTAAAGTAAGCATTGTTTCTATTTCTGTTCTTGTCTGCTTCTCATTTGGAAGGTTTGATATTATTTTCTTTAATGCCAGAAGTACTTTGTAGATTCTCGTTTCAGGCTTAATTAAATAGACACATTTTAGTTAGTGATTCTAAAGCCAAAATCTAATTATCTGTAATTCTACAGAAAACAGTCAACTGAAATAAAAGCTTTTAGGATGATAATTTGGTTCTGTCATTTGTGTGTTTTACCAACATTAGGAAATAGTGCTTTCTAGACTTTCAGTGTAAAAATTGAAATGAGAATCCTTGCCCCTTTTTAATTCAATTTACCACAGTTTAAGTTTAAAATTTTAGGCTAAAATAAGCTTACATGCATTTTTAGTACAGGGGCAGTGGATATCATATTCGTTTCAGCAAGGTGTTGTTATATCTCCTTAGTACTCAATTTTCTCCTATTTTAAGTGAAGATAATGAAAGTACCTGCCTTTTTTTGGCTCCGTGGTGATATTACAACAGAAGAAACTCACTTGAAAATAATTTGTAAGTTACTGAATCCCAGCACAGCTTACCCCTCCATGTAGTTGTGTGAATTGAATAATGTGGAAGTGCTTTGAAAATATCAAAATTTTAAAGTATGCTATTGTCTCTGAAGAGTGGTCCATTTTAGATGACATGGTGCCAGATATGATACCAGAATATCATACCAGAATCATCAAACTTTTTTTAAGGGGGGGAGGGGCAGAGGGAGAGAGAATGTTTTTTGTTTTTTTTTGGGGGGGGGATTTTATTTATTTGAGAGAAAGTGAGAAAGAGAAAGAGAGAGAGAGAGAAAGAGCACAAGTGGGGAGGAGAGGCAGAGGGAGAAAGAGAAGCAAACTCCCTGCTGAGCAGGGTGCCCAATGTGGGGCTCAATCCCAGGACCTGAGGCTCATGACCTGAGCCAAAGGTAGATACTTACCTGATGGAGCCACCCAGGCGCTCCAGAGAGAGAATCTTAAGCAGATTCCCACTGAGACCAGAGCCTGATGCCCGGAAGGGGTGGGGGGGTAATCTCACAACCCTGAGATCATGACTTGAGCCGAAATCAAGAGTTGGACGCTTGACCAGTTGAACCATCCAGGTGTCCCAACCAAACTCTTGGACAGTTTATTTTATCAATGTACATTGTTTGAACATTTGACCCATTTGTGGATAGCAGGTAAGTTCTATGGGGGAATGCGCGTGTGTGCACACACACACACACACACACACACAAACTCACAATGGGAGTGGAGACATTAAATAACTGCAGATAAAATCAAGGCAAAAATTAATTAAGTCATGATTTGATTTACCAGAAATTTAACTTAATTATAGATCTGATTTTCAGTGAGTACATATAAGATGGCCACGCTTCTTGCTAAATAGTGAAAAATGCCCATACCAGTAGGAAATAGCTTTCTAAATGTCCAACTCCACTTACAGCTTTCTAAATGTCCAACTCCACTGTTCACCTTGACTTCTTCCCTGGAACTCTTACACTTAGGACTCCCCAAGGGTTAACACATGTATCAGCAGAAATTACCGTGATCCTGCTCCAATGCTAAAGAAGCAACCTACCTGATTTGTTGGTGCTTTGATATTTTTTGATGTCCACTCTTTCTTAACTCTTTTTTGAAGACAAAGGATGAGCTATTGGATTGGATTTTTATTAGCTTACACTTGCTTGGTCTTGTTGAGGGAAGGGATAGAAATGGGCTGAACCTCTCGAGTTGGCTTTTGTTTTGCCTCTGGCTTTGACATTCAGCTTTGATATCTATCTCTGGAGATTGACTGTACTGGGATGCCACGATAAGCTTTGACACTGGATGTGTTCTCTGGCTGGCAGTGTTTTTCTTACTTCTCACTAATTTGTGTTGATCCTTATGCAGCTTTATCCTTACTGATGTTTCAGACAGATCTGAGTAGTACTCCTGTATGTTCTCATAGCACCATTCACTAATACCCTTATAGAATGTAATGACTGAGTTACTTACATCTCTCCCTCTAAATTTCATCTTCTTTTGGGTAGGAATTATGCTCTGAAGAGCTTATTACATGGTGTCATGAATAAATGCATAAGTAAACTCATTATATTGAACTCATTATAACAGGCTCTGTGCTAGACTCTTAAAATTTTATCTTGGTTAATTACTGTTTTTAAAAGATAAGAGAATGGAGATTTGGAAAAAGACACTAACCTGCTCAAGATTACCAACATTTTCTAGATCTGAACTGGGGTCTGTTTGACTTTAAATCCCTACCTTGTAGTAATATCACATTGCATTTGTGGGAACAGGTAAATCTCTTCTTCTCATTAAGCCTCTATAGGCACTGGGTAGTTATGACTCACTGAGAAGGTCCCATTAATCTCGGACTTCTTTCCATTGAACAGTTCCTTCCATGTGAATCCTAGCAACAGATGTCCATAGTCAGATTGAAGTATCACTGAAGTTTTGAATTCTCTGTAATTAGCTAATAGCCCAAGATTCTTACTAGTGAAAATTTATGATTCTATTTTCATTTTCTTTTGCTCTTTTCTGTGCCCATGTCATATTTTCCTTAAATGTTTGGATCTTTCAAATATTATATGATTTTCATTATTCTTACAAAAGGGTTACAAATAAAGTGCTCTGGTGTTACTAGAACATTGCCTACACAATTCTTCTTAATTTGCCTTAGTCATCCTTACGTCTGCAAAAAGAAAAACAAATGCAAATTCATTCTAGTATGCCTTGCAATCTCTTTCTCTATTTTGTTATTTCTCTTGTTCTTTCTTTTTATAATTCTTTGAGAGCACTACACCCAGTCCTCATACACTTTAGGAAGGTAGATTTGCAGGTTGGTAAACAGCAGGGACTTATCTCAAGGACTGCTCAGTTTAAATCCTGACTAAACTGCTTACCCATACGGTAAACTTGGGAAATTAATTTTATCTTGCTGAGTCTCAGTTTACAAATTTAGTAATATAAACTAGGAATAATAATAATACTCATTTTCTAAGATTGGTTTGATGACAAAATTAGGAAATATTATTTTATTTAAATTCAGTTAATTAACAAATAGAGTATTATTAGTTTCAGAAGTAGAGTTCAGTGATTCATCAGTCTTACATAATACCCAGTGCTCATTACATCTGTGCCCCCCTTAATGTCCATCACCCAGTTACCCCATCCCTCCCACCCCCCTCCACTCCAGCATCCCTCAGTTGGTTTCTTATGATTAAGAGTCTCTTATGGTTTGTCTGCCTCTCTGATTTCATCTTGTTTTATTTTTCCCTCCCTTCCCTTATGATCCTCTGTTTTGTTTCTTAAGTTCCACATATGTGTGAGATCATATTAATTGTCTTTCTCTGACTGACTTATTTTGCTTAGCTTAATACCCTCTAGTTCCATCCACATTGTTGTAAATGGTGAAATTTCTTTTTTTTTTTTATGGTTGAGCAGTTACTCCATATATATATATATATATATATATATATATACACACACACACACACACACACACACACACCATCTTCTTTATCCATTCTTCTGTCAATGGACATCTGGGCTCTTTTCATAGCTTGGCTATTGTGGACATTGCTGCTATAAACATTGGGGTGCATGTGCCCCTTTGGATCACTACATTTGTATCTTTGGGGTAAATACCTAGTAGTGCAGTTGCTGGGTCATAGGGTAGCTCTGTTTTCAACTTTTTGAGGAACCTCCATACTGTTTTCCAGAGTGGCTGCACCAGCTTGCATTCCCACCAACAGTGAAAGATGCTGTTTGTTCTATATGATGCTGGAGGAGAGAGAAATTTATCTAATATTAACTGCTGTTACTTAATAACTGTTTATAGTTTATATAGCGTGTTCATATTCATGGTTTGATTTCATCTTATACATGCCTCTTTAAGAATACTGACAGGCTGAATATTATTTTTAATTTATTGAGAAGAAAACTGAGAACCGATAAGTAAAATCATTTTTTTTTTTTAACTTTACCTAAATAGTAGAAGGCCAATACAGATTTCAATGCCAGAATCTCAGATTTTGTAGCCTGGTCAACATTCATTCTTTGATACATTCATGTATTTATTAACTAATAGTGATATTCAGTTGAGTATCTACTGTGTACTTGGCACTGGGGATAAAAGTGATAGTTTTCTCTGTTCTCAAACTCATATTTCAGAGGCAGAGATAGAGACATAAACCAATGATAACAACATAATGGAGTGAAATGCCGAGTCAAAGGGAGCAAGTTGAAGATACTTTTCATGCCCTTTCTTTCAAGATACTATTAAACGGAAGGTAAAGGGACAAAACGGGTATAAAGTCATAATTTCAGGAGTTGAGCTTTCCAGGAATGTTTTCCCTGAAGGATAAGGAAAGAAGACAGCTCCCAGTAATGGTGGTATTTTATTAAAATTATGGATTATATGAGTCTAAGTCATAGAGATTACACTCTGTAGTTACAAAAAAAGGGTGTGGACCTTGGAATAGGAAAGGCAGACCCACTCTCTCCTCCAAATGATGTCATGATTAGCTGTGCCATCATGGATGGTTTGCTTCACTTCGCTGAGCCTCAGATATAAATATAAAGTGTGTTGTACAGTGCCTGGTACATAGTTTTCCAAAAACATCACCCTCATCATCATTGTTATAAGTAATTATTATTAGGCTGTATTTGAGAAGTGAAATAGGTAAGTAGGCTAATAGAGTGTGGTAAAATGAAGATACCAAGGAATAGGAGAAGAAGAGTAAGATGAATGAGGAAAGCGAGGGGAGAGAAGGAGCGGTGAATACTCGTGGTGAGCGCTGAGATGCTGAGATTCAGATTTCATAGGTGGAAACTTTGAGGGATAGGACAAAGTTCAAATTCATCCTCCATTTGCTAATGTGAAGGTAAAAGTCCTTGGAGAAATGATTAAGAAATATTAAGTTGAGAAGTAACTTGTAGTTTTCCACGTAGATATTAAAATGGACCAACTCCAGCACCAGACCCACGAATGGTATTGATGAAGAGATGTACAGAGTAGATTAGCAGGGTGGCGTGAGACTTGAAGAAGATATTTGTACGTGGGATGGAGATGTAGTGAGCAGCACAGTGAAAATATGTTGGGGAGAATGCCAGTGTTTGCAATCCACTGGCCTTTGGGTGTATGGGAAGTAGGAAAACAAGTAGTTAAGAGAATAGCTTGAGAATTCAAAGGTCTTCACATTCTAGCTTTTTTTAACCTTGAATAATTTATAGAGTCTTCAGTCTTAGCTACTTCTGTCATAAAGTGCCAACCTCATATGGTTATTGTCCTTGTAAATGAGGCAACATCTATGAAATGCTGCATAGAGGAATGGCTGCTAGTGATTCTTCAACAAATGGCAGCTATCTGTATTCTCCTCCTCCACTGTGAACAGCTGGCGAGGAGAGTGGTTTTCACTTAAGATAATTATAATAATTATATGTATTATAATTATCATTATATAATATAATTATATTTTGTAATATATAATTATATTATGTAATATATAGTGATTGTTATATTAACATATTTTCATATTTATTTATAAATTATAATCACATAATTAATATATATTAATTATACATGTTACATAATATAGAAACTATATAATAGTTATATATCTATAAAGATAATATATCAGAGAAAAGCCTGTATTCTCTAAATTGTGCCATCCTGTCATCTGCAAAGAAATTTGGAAACTGTCATTGCAGCATCCTCCGGTAATCAGCAGGCTTTAAAACACTGACTTACAATTAGGAACAGACAAATTAAACTACTTCTCAACTGTGAAGTTTTAAAATACATTCCCAAGTGTAATTGCTCCATGAATTACAATTGCGTTTTTCCCTTTAGACATTCCATCAATAGGTCCCATTCCCTTGTCTCCTGGTAGACTTTCATCAATAAGAAGGTAAACTTTCAGCCAGTTATAAGGGGGAGGTGAGGGACCTCAATCAATGAATCCCAAAGACTTTATAAATGACACAGCCTGTTTGATAATTTCCATCTAAACTTTACTGAACTTTAGCCAGTTATTTGTAAAGGAAAAACAATTGTGAATCGACCATACTGGCTAACATAATGATGAAGGCTAGTCAATATAGAAATGACTATTAAAATCAATAGAGAGAAGACAGCATCTTGTTCCTGAACTCTGATCAACATTAAATTAATAGACATTATGAAGTTGAATACCTGCTTTACTTTATCATGGCTAGAGAAATCGAGCTTTCGTTCAAAGTTTCAGAAGTAGAGTTCAGTGATTCATCAGTCTTACATAATACCCAGACTCCCCTCCAAACAAGGAGCCTGATGCGGGACTTGATCCCAGGACCCTGGGATCATGACCCGAGCCGAAGGCAGATGCTTAACCAACTGAGCCACCCAGGCGTCCCTATAAGGAGATTTTTAAATTTCATTTTATGCAGTATGGATGATTTTCCCAGGAAAAAAAAGAACATTAAAAAAAAATCAACATAGAGGATTTTAAAAATCTCACCAAACCAGAGAGTAAAAAAGGAAGATTTTTAAAACTTAGAAAAAACACTAGATGCTTACCTTCTTTGCACTGCTTCAATCTTTTTGTCATTTCTTCACAATGACAGACTTCCCCCCCTACAGCAATAACTTCATTCTCAGTCATATCATTAGTTGTTAACTCTAATTTGTTTCCTAAAATGCAGTCATTTTGCTTATCTGTTTTCTTAATTCTGCAATCTCCATATTCATCTTTTTTTCCCACCTTTTTTTAACCTTCACATCTTTGTCATCTGTCATATTAAATTAATTTCATTAAATATTTACAGCAACATTTTACAATAAATTATGGATTTCCTTGAGTTACATGTTCTTCCAGCTTCAGTTTTTTAACTCACTTCTGCATTTATATGTTCTCTTTGTTTCCCCTCTGTTTTGTTTGCCTTTCCTAGTCTGTCTTTTATTTGTTCATTTTCATTGTTTTTGTTTTGTTTACAATGGGTAGTTCCAGACATACAATCTGTTAATTACCTGTACTGTGATATGTGTACATTCTTAATTACTGCAGTTCCATTACCTGGCATCTCCTTTCCTTCCTCTCTCCATTACCGTCTTTGTGTCCTTTCTTCTGTAACCTCAGTACACCCAGTCCACCTGGTGGACTGTAGAAGTTTTACGTCTTAAAGAGGTTGAGAAAGAATTTACAGGGGGCAAGTTTTGTAAAGTAAATGAAGAGGAGGGAGGTCAAGTGGCTGGAGTCAGGAAGAACCCTGTAGAAAGTTTAACGAAATTGAGGGAAAAGTGAAGGCCACCTTAGTCACTAATGACATAAAAACAAATAAATACACAGTATCATGCAGTTACAAGAGATAGGGGAGAACAGGTGGCTGTTTGGGAGTATTCCCTCTTTTATGTAAGGGAGCTCCCTCTTAGGGAGGTAATGAGCAGAGACTTAATTGGATTAAGTTGTATATTTACCATATCTGATGATTTGGTTTGAACACTGAGATTGAAAAAAATCTGAGTAAGAGTTTACATGATTTATATCTGTCCATAAAAGTATGGCATATATCCAAATGATAAAATATTTGCATTTAATTTGTGAAAAATACAGTGTCATTTGTATCCATGGTATAAAAGCAGTGTTAGAAAATCATAGGAATGTCAGATCTTATGCTTAAAATTATTATTGAAAAATACTTAAGCAGTCATGGGGTGTTGTGTAGATAAGCATTAGTAGATATGAAGATGCCATTAATAAAATGTTAAACAATAGCAAATTATGAACTTTTAAAGCTTTTAAATTTCTGACTTTCTAAATTTATATTTTTATGAAACGCAACACAATTTGCAGAAAGTCCCTTTTTAAATTGAAATGTATTGCCTCTTCTGAGACAAGGTGGTGACACAGATTTTGCCAATGAGACAAAAGAAAATCACTTTTTACCAATTAAGTCCATTACTCAAGTGGTTCTATGATTTCTCAGGTTGCAGGAAATGCTGATATGTTTTACAATCTAAATGAGCTCAATTTGAAGATTCATACTTGCAGAGCTACCACCTTGCTTAGCACACAATTTATTAAAGGAATTGAAAGAACATATGGTTTCAGCAAATAATTGACCGTTATAATTCTGAGGGAATTTATGAAAAAAATATGCAGTTTCTGAGATATTTTAATGCCCTTGCCGGACATCTCAGTATGTTTCAAATGCATTTGAAAAGGTATGCTCATCTTGTGTGTGTATGTGTGGGGGAATACCAAACTGGTTGAGGAACCATTCATCATCTCCCTTAAGACGTAATTTTTAAAGAAAGTGAGTAGGGCATATTTAGTGGTTCAACACTGACACGTAAAGACATTTTTTTTAAACTTCCAGATCAGTATAATTGGGGGCCATGTTGCTACTTCTAGTTTACAGATACCATAAATATTGTTATTCACAATGATTTGTCTTTGAAAATCAGAGTTTTCTTGACACTGAATATACAAATTAAAATATAGAAATAAATGTGTATACAATTGCAATTATTATCTAAAATAGCCAATTTCAAAGTATTGCTAAAATCAAATGGTTCTCAAATATATTATTTGTTGGATTTATAAAAGGTAGAAGTTAACATTTTAAGATATACGATTTTTAGTTAATAAACATAACCCCATTACCTGGCAGAATCGTAATACAGTTGTACAGTTAGATTTTTTTTTATACATTCCACATTCCATCCTGGTATTTCTTGACTTTTTTAAAGTTTTGTACATTAATGTTAACTCTTTGCACTGTCAGTTCTATGGGTTTTGACAAATTTGTAGTATCATGTGTCAACAATTACAGTATCATTATCATACAGAATAATTTCACGAGCCTAAAAAAGCCCTTGTGCTTCACCTATTCAAATCTTCCTCGAATCCACTAAAATTTCTTATATCCAATTTTATTTGAATGTATGGTTCCCCCTCTATAAATGTTTAGAAACCAATTGTTTGGAAAGTGAGGAACCATTAAATAATTTTATGGGAGAGGAAAATATGTTCATATTTGAATTGAAATACCTTACTTGCACAGTGAGAAGGTAGACTTTTGAACAACTAAAGTTAGACAAAATTTAGTTTTTGTCTAAATTATTAGAATTAAATGTACAGATTGAAAGGAAATTAAGGATGTGGAAGAATTTAGAAATACTTCAAAATTAAAACCAAGATGATCTTAAGTGACTAGTATTGAAGAAAGGAAAATGAGTACTCTATAAGAGTACTCTATAAGAATTATTGGTAGAACCAGAGCTAGTAACCAGTTATTTCCACTAGGCCACCAAACAATGATCTTGCCCCATATATCTACTACTAGGGAAGTGTTTAATTTTCTTGCCAATGCAGAGTGCAGATTTGGGTTCTCCCTTAAAACTTCTTCCTGCCTTGTGCCAACTACATGGGACTGACTCATGGACCTTGAGAGCCAGTGAATAGTAACAATGTGGGTCAAATGATCCTGAACAACTTCTGGGCACTTGTTTTATAAGGCATGCGGGAGCAGGTAGATTAGTTGTATTATCCTTGACTCATAATAACACACAAGTAAGTGATTGCTGGAAGAGACATATCAAAGATAGGACATTCTGTATACCATTTTTGCTGGAATTCCTTGTTAGATAGTTCCAGTGATAGGAAACTCTATGTTCTCCATAGTCATACATTGTAATTAATGGAGTATTCTTACTCTATTCACATGTGAATAGAGTAAGAATACTCTATTAAGTAATTATTACTCTATTAATTAATTAATTATAATTATACTCTATTAATTAATTAATTATACTCTATTAATTAATTAATTATACAGTTGGTACCTCCTCAGCCTAAACTGTAGGACCACATACAACAAATTATATTTCCTCTTCCATATGACATTATTTCCAAATATGTAGGTAATATACACATTTATCCTCGATGACTACAAATCACTTCTATAGATTCAGTAACTCCCATCCTAGGACTGAGTATTCAGGCAAAAATTACATCACCCCCTGCTGTTTTCCGGTGAAAGTGTGCAAAACCCTAGACTTTAGTACTTTCCAGCCAACACTCCCATTGTTTGGATGGAAGGAAGATTTGGCTCTGTTTTGTGTTTTCTATAACGTCAGTTGCTGTCAGCTGTGCCGGCTTACACACTACCAAGTGCAACTTTCAGATAAGGGCTGAACAGCATGAGGGTGAGTCCTTCACAGTCTGCTTTTCCTAGAAACTTCAATACAGCCCACTCAGCTGCTGTTTACACTTGTGCAGTGAAGGGTGAATCCTCATCTGCTGTCCTCCTGTTCCTGCTGCATCAAGCAGAATGCCTCACATACTTTCCCTTTTTCCAATCCCCCCTTTTTTTGCTCAGCTACCCAAACCATATGGATGCAGCTAGAATGGATGGCTAAAATGATAACAAGTTGATTTGCAGTGGATCATTTGTTTTGTGCACATTTTCTTTCTTTCTTTCTTTTTTTTTTTTTTTTTATCCTACATGAAGATCACAAAGCAAATGAAAGAGCAGTCAAATGGAGGACTCAAGCAGGGTTAGACACGCAACATCAATAATGATGTCAGCCAAATAAACATGTACTAGATCACAGGAAACTAATCAGAACAAAGGCAGGTGGACTGACTGTGTCAGCATATAAATTTCTTGATCGTTCTTTTTTATTAGTTTGGTTTGGGTCCCTCTTTTTATTTAGTTTTTTCACTTCAGTGAAATTTTGCTAGAACCAAGTACAAATAAAAGCACAAAAGTGAAATCCATACTTGCTGGCAAAGCATTTAAGATAAAAACTACTGAAGAAATACAGCTTACGTTTGTTTTGAAGACTCAGTGACTAATGGAAATCACTTCATAGACCTGATTCTAATGCCCATTTTGTTATCTTTCTTTGCTTGTGTTTTTTTTAATTTTTCTAAGTTCTGTTTATATATAATACTAGCTAATGTGTAGCGTGCTGGCACTGTGTCTAATGGTTGTTGGAATTCCTAGCTTAACATCAGACTATTTCTGCCTATTATAAATTTGAGAGAGAAAGGAAACATGTTTTCAAAGAGAGGGCACAGACAATAGGACAATCAGATACTCAATAGTCTCCACCTCCCTTTCCACTGGTGAAAAAAATATATAGGAGATACTTTTCTTGAATATGTTGCAAGCCAATTATCTCATTTGTTTAAAGGCCCCCTTCCCATCAAATTAGTTATTTGCATAATTGTAGGCTGTTGAACATACAGTACCGTAGTCACTTATGTTCCTTTAAAATGTAGATTGCTAGGAGTTTCTTGTGAAAACAGGGCAATGGAACTATGGCATAGCAACAGGGAAACCTTTAACTCAAGAAGAGCATTTGACACCAGCCATCCTTGTGTTCAAAGGTTTCTGCAAATTCCGGGTTCTGAATGAAAGAGAAGCATACTGTGTCCAGTTTATCTAATTAGCAGAATATCTGCTAGTTTGATCTATTAACAACCTGTCAGAAGTTTTTTTTCCCTTAAAATACCTTTCATGAAAATGAAGACATGCATATTACTTGGCTATTTTCAATTTCAGTGCTGCTAATGTTTGACGCTTTGTTATGCTATTTATTTCTTGAGGAAGTATTAATAATTACGTAGACAACTATAAGAAGTAAGCAAGAGCATTTACTTTGAAGACATACATTGTGTGTGTGTGTGTGTGTGTGTGTGTATCCTTAGAGTCATTCTTTTTTCTTTTTTTAAAAAAAATGAAGTGTACATAAAATCTCTTTAACTTGGTCCATTAAACCTTGTATAATCAAATGGCTCATTCATTTTAGCAGGTGGAGGCTATACTGAACAGTTATTAAAAGTAGGCTCCCTGGAGGAAGACAAATGGGTTTAAACCTAACTCTGTCACTCGCGAGTTGTTTAGCCTTGGGCCTCTAGTTCTTCATCCATAAAATGCGAATTGTAAAAAGCCCCAGCCTCATAGTGATGCTGAGGTGATGATATCGATCCAGCTTTAGGGACTTAGCCTGGCTTCCTTAAGGGTTCAATGAAGACTGCTTTCTGCATTTGTGTTCATTGAGCTTATAGTAACTAGAGTGTGCATTTAAAAAATGAGAAAGCAGAACTGGATATTTGACATTTGATTTTCAAAAAGAAAAAGTCAAATACTAAAACAACTCATTATATTAGCGTTTTAGAATATATATTAGTGTTACTTAATCTTACATGACAGAAAGCCCACCCACCAAGGTCTTGACACATTGGGTTTAATTTCCTCATCTAAACAAGCAGTCAGGAGGTATATTATTACTGTGTTTACTGGCTCAGTGATGCCATCAGGGCTTTCTGTCTTTGTCTCACCATATTAGGATTTGGACTCCTGCTCTTCCAGTTCATAATCTCATGGTTGACAGATGACTGCTTCTGCTCAAAGCACCACATCCATGTTCAAGGAAAGAAGAGGGCTTGCCTGTGTAGGATACCAGTCATTTCTGTTCCTCTTTCATTGAGAAAGTAAATGATGTCGTACACCTCTCTAAAGACTTTTGCTGATGTCTTAGTGGCCATATCTGTGTCCAGTCATTCCTCCAAGCATTTAGTGGGAGGTTGTGCTCCCAAGACTGTGGTGCCTATGTTAGCAGGAAAGAAGTGGGAGGAATGAGCATCAGATGAACTACTTTAGTGGCTGCCAGAGTAGTTATCATAGGAAACTGCTGTGCTTTGTTAGACTTCCATACACTCATTCTATAGTTTAGTATTTATTGTTTTAAATTGAATTACGTATGGGGGGAAGACACCAATAACTTTTAAATAACTTGGAACCTTTGAGGTTTTAGTTCCGCTCTAGTAGAAAGGCTTACTTACTCTGCAGTTGAGATTTTTATGAGGGGTGTGCATGCATATGTGGACTTCTTTTTTGCCTCCAAATAGCAATAGTCAGTGGGGAAAATGCCACTTGAGGAATTATTCCCCATCTCGTTTCATTCCACCCATTCCCTATGCTCACTGTGACTTACTCAATGAGATTTGCAGCTGTTTCATTAGTCTGAGATGTTCTCCTCCACCCCTTACATTATTTACTTAATTTAGCACCTTGCTTTATTTTTCTGCCTTCAATCACTAAGGGCTTTTTTTATTGGTAAAAAAAAAAAAAAACAGATTTATAGAGAAAATTATTAGGGCTCAGAGTGTAGCCAGTAATTAAATGAACAAAAATGAACAAATAAACAAACAAAAAAAAAAAAAGAGAGAAAGAAAGGAAAGGAAAGGAAAAAGGAAAGGAAAGGAAAGGAAATTCCTGTTGAATAAAAATTCAGAATACTAATAGCATTGTTTTTCCAAAGAATGTATTCCTAACCAATATATGGCAATCCCAGGGAGGTTCTGGGAATTATTTTCTCTCATGAAAAAAGTAGATGATTTTCAACTTGATGAAATAAAACGAAATGTAATTATATACTAAACATTTTACTCATTGCAAATCACTAACACAAACAAAAATCAACATTTTGGGTATATGGCTTATGCTATTATCTAAATTTCTCAAATTATTAATCTCTTTTTTTGTTTATTTTTACCTCATGATTGTCTCATATTGAGGTACTTTGCTGTCCTTTTTATAATTTCTTTAACTGCTTCAAATATGTTCCTCTTTATTTTAGCCAAAATATCAAACAACTATATGTATTTTAAAAGCACGTTTTCCCCCTTAAGTTACCTGGTATTCAAGAGTGATAGTACCCCACATCTCCACTGCCAGTCGTTTTATTTATTTTGTATTTTTCATGTGTTTTCATTTTGAAGTTTTATTTAAATTCCAGTGAGTTAGCATACAGTGTAATATTAGTTTTAGGTGTACCTGATAGTGATTCACTTCTATATAACACCCAGTGCTCATGACAAGTGCACTCTTTAATCCCCATCACCTGTTTAACTCTCCTCACCCCCAATCTGGTAACCATCACTTTGTTCTCTACAGTTAAGAGTGTGTTTTTTGGTTTGTCTCTCTTTTTTTCCCCTTTACTAGTTTGTTTTGTTTGTTAAATTCTACATATGAGTGAAATAATATGGTATTTTCTTTTCTCTGACCGGCTTATTTCACTTAGCATAGTACTCCCTGGCTCCATTCATGTCGTTGTAAATGACCAGATTTAATTTTTTTTTTATGGCTGAATAATATTCCATTATATATATCACATCTTCTCTATCCACCCATCTACTGATGGGCACCTGGCCTGCTTCCATAATTTGGCTAATGTAAATAATGCTGTTATAAACAGGAGTGCATGGATCCTTCTGAATTAGTATTTTTGTATTCTTGGATAAATAACTAGTAGTGCAATTGTTAGGTTGTAGCATAGTTCTCTTTTTAACTTTTTGAGGAAACTCCATACTGTTTTCCACAGTGACTACATCAGTTTGCCTTCCCACCAGTAGTGCATAAGGGTTCCCCTTTCTCCATATTCTCGCCAATACTTCTTATTTCTTGTGTTGTTGATTTTAGCCATTCTGACAGGTGTGAGGTGATAGCTCATTGTAGTTTTGATTTGTATTTCCCTGATGAGTGATGTTGAGCATCTTTTCATGTGTCTGTTAGCCATCTGTATGTCTTTGGGAAAACGTCTATTCATGTCTTCTGCCCATTTTTAAATTGGATTTGTATGTTGAGTTTTATAAGTTCTGTATATATTTTGGATACTAACCCTTTATCAGACAAGTCATTTGCAAATATCCCATTCTCTAGGTTACCTTTTAGTTTTGTTGATTGTTTCCTTTATTATGCAGAAGCTTTTTATTTTCTCAATAGGTATTTAGGAATAAACCTAACCAAAGAGGTGCAAGAACTGTACTCTGAAAACTATAAAACACTGATGAAAGAAATTGAAGGTGACACAAAGACATGGAAAGACAGTTCGCATCATGGATTGGAAGAACAAATGTTGTTAAAATGTCTATGCTACCCAAAGTAATCTACACATTTGATGCAATCACTATCAAAATGCCTATCAAAATGCCAACAGACCTAGAACAAACAACCCTAAAATGTGTATGGAACCACAAAAGACCCTGAATAGCCAAAGCAACCTTGAAAATGAAAAGCAAAGCTGGAGGCATCACAATTCCAGACTTCAAGTTAAATTACAAACCTGTAGTGATCAAAACAGTATGGTACTAGCTCAAAAATAGACACATAGATCAATGGAACAGAAAAGAAAACCCAGAAATGAACCTACAACTATATGGTCAATTAATCTCTGACAAAGCAGGAAAAAATATCCAATGGGAAAAAAGACAGTCTCTTCAACAAATTGTGTTGGGAAAACTGGACAGCAACGTGCAAAAGAATGAAACTGGACCACTTTCTAACACCATACGCAAAAATAAATTAAAAATGCATTAAAGACCTAAATGTGAGACATGAAACCATAAAAATCCTAGAGGAGAACACAGGCACTAAGCACTTTGACATTGGCCATAGTGACTTATTTCTAGATATGTGTCCTGAGACAAGGGAAACAAAAGCAAAAATAAATTGTTGGGACTTCATTACCATGAAAAGCTTCTGCCCATCACAAGTCATTTCAATGAGGCAGGGTGTCTGGAGGAAACTAATGATCTTACCAAACCATATGTCTTCATTTCCATCATTGTTCTTATCTTTTGAACCTCCTTTCTCCACCTGCTCTGCCAATCCCTTTTTTCCTCTGAGAATCCATTCTTTTCCATGCCAGCCTCCCTCTGCACCATTCCCATGGCTTCCTTATCTTCTCTAGTATGGCTTTTAATTCTGTAACCTAAATTTGGTCCAAGTGCTAGATTAATGTTCACCACTGACACAAAAAAGAATTTTGCTGTTTAAATCCATATGTTGTCTTTAATTTAGTATTCCCAAATCTGGCCTTACCTTATCTTTATAAGACAAGACACCTCCTGACTTTAAATTTCTGAGGACTGCACATATATGCATGTGCTTATCCAGCATGCAACCTGGTAGTTAGAACTGTTACATCCCTTTTATTCACTGTGGTCACAAATTGTCTCTGATTAATACTATCCTTTAATATCATCCACTCATGGCTAATCTATGAGTGGGTAGCACTACCAAACACATAGGTGTTTGTCTGTTCTTACATTAAAAATCTAATTCCTCAGCCTCCCAGGTTTGAAATCCACCCCCACCCCCAGTTCCTCCTTTCTTGCTTTCACTCTTTCAAATATATATTACATATTCAAGGGATTAGTTGTAAAAAATTTCAGCTGCTCTGGTGTGTGTAGCCAGTGGTTTTCTTCCTTACCACCCATCCAATAATTTATGTAATCACACGTTAAGATCCTGGGAAGTTAATGCAGATGCTAGATAGCACATAAATTCTGATTTATGTGACCATCTGTGGTCAACTTAGAGATGGGAGGTTACCTCCAGAAGCTAAGGAGCAAGTGGAACTGCAGCCTCCTAGAAGTGAATGCATCATGGCCAATGAGTCATATAAAAGTGGAAGTCTACAGTGGAGGCTATGAATCCTAATTGAATAATGATGCTGGGAATAGTGCAGATACTAGAAATTGAAACTGTTAGGGCTATATGAATAAATTAAAATGACTGTTGTTAAATTACCCTACTCTACAAAGTCAGGTGAGCAAGAAATATCCCATAATTTGTTTTTGTTAATAAATATTTTCCAACAAATGAACAAGGAATTAATTTTCAGTCATTATTGGAGTTTTCTCTTTCCAATAAGGGGATTTTAGAAAATGTGCTTTCCATTCTGTCACTCATCTCCCCTAATACAACCAAGCATAGCCTGAACACCTGCTTAAATTAAGGAAAGAACAGACATAATGTAATATTTTCACACATTCTTCCCATTTATAAAGCTCTTCAAAACAAAGAAAATAAATTTCCATTCTTTGGACCTTATTCTTTGCCAAGAAATAGAGACTTTGGTGGGTGGCCAAACTGCCTAATCTGTCCCACAAACATGAAGGTTGCCTGGCTAAGTAGGTGATATTTTTCCAGGGATCCCAAAGAGCTCAGTAGGAACAATTTGGATATTAACTCTCTTTCTTACCTATTCTCTGAGGGACAATTTTCCTTGATGAGGATAATTTCTATAAGTACTAGCACAATTCCATCTCACTTGAGGCATCTCTTGGTTCTGGATAAGTCTCCTAAATGGGGAGTGAGGAAGATTTTGGCTTAATGGATTCCATGTGAGTATTATATTTCCAATTTCAAGTGTTCTTACGTGCAAACCCCCAATTGGAATCTTCCTGTGATCTCCTGTTTTTCATAAAGTTATTGTCACTGAAGCACTGATTAGAAAGGTTTAGTAACCTTGAAGTCTAGACTTCTAAAGTGGTCAAAGAGTCACCATCATATTGTGGATTTAGGTAATTTCCATCTCTGTTCTATTTTGGTAATGCACCTTTAGTAATGATCATGTGCATCATCCTCTAAATCAGGAGTCTCATGTCTGGTGGCCTGGTGCTAGGACTACAGTTCTGATAAAAGATCATTTCTGTCAGAGGCAAAAAGCCTTCCCCACAGTCTGTTTCAATATGTAATCTCAAATCACAGTTGGTATTTTGAGGTTTAGTATAATAGGATTATTATTATTTCCTAGGTTGCTGGCAACTTGGACCACTCTGTGTCCTCCTAAGTTCATTTCATTATCAGGAATCTATAGAATTAAACAGATTCTTTAAAATCACCTCTATGCTCTTCCTGTGTTTATATCTTCTTGGGGACCAGAGATAAATTAATCTTTGCAGCAAGTACTGAGATTGCGGTTTTTTTTGTTTTTGTTTTTGTTTTTTTTCCTGCTTTCTTCCTTCTGCTGACCATCCTATATCTGTTGAGGGCTATTAAGGCCTTTTGGCAAACAGTGTGAAATTCATCCATTCACAATCTTTCATTACTTCCCAAATTGTGCTGGTTTCACCTCTGCAAACAAATTTCCGTCTGGGTCATGGCCTTTTTCTCAAGATGAATTAGCTAGATGTGGTAACACCGCCACATAAAAATATGTGCTACAAGCAGATTCTTACTCATCTCAGACGGCCTCTTCATGAAACGGAAGTGTGAGTCAAAAATATCAGGTGAACTAACATATTTATATTTTTATTTTATTTAAATCACCTGAAGTTCATCATCCAGAGTTTTAGTACATCACACACACACACACACACCACACACACCCTAGCAACGTCCCTGTGACTCTCAAACCATCCCCACTCACTGCCGGTATGTGGGGGCGGGAAGCCTAAACACCACCCCCAAACATGTGCATGTGCACACGTGTGCACACACATACGCACGCGCAGTACAAATGAACAAGGTGAAGAAGGCCACTATAACTGTGTCACACATTTTAAAAGATTCTGAGGAACCATCATAGAACTAGTAGGTGGCAGATCTTCTGTGGCATAAAGTTGAAGAGGCGGAAGCCCACAATGGCTGAAGCCAGATTTATTGAGGCCAGAAGCAATGCATCCCCAAATGATGAATGGACACTCACCAAATTACCCCTTAAGGACTTAAATATTTTGAGGGTGCTTTGCAAAGCACCGGAATTCCCACAGAAACATGCGGGATTTAGAGCCGGTGAAATGTGTGTATACCGGTTACGGTGAGGGCTTGTGTTTTCATTAGCTGGAGGTCTGAATACTTTTGGATTAATAGGCATCATAAACTGTCCATGGGCTTCTTAACATTGTTACCTTGGGCAAATTTCTTAACTTCTGTCAGTCTCAATTCCTCATTTCTTAGAAAAGTAGAAATAACTTGTGAAGTGGGCAGCACAGAGGCCAGAAGCAACTCGGGGCCTGTGCGTACTTTCCCTCCTCTGTTGCCATATCACAGCCACTTCCTTCCCCGAACCTTTATCCTTTTCTCCTTCTGCTGAATATCTTTCCGGCCCGTTATGCTTTCCAGTTCGAAGTTTATGAGTCCAACCCTGTTTTGTTTCATTTATCTTGTAAACTATGCTTCAACAGCATTACTCCGCGGATACACTAATCAACTGGACACTCAACTATATTCGGAAATAATAGGGGATTATTTTCAACCTGGCATCTTTTGATAGATTGTTTTCCCCTGTTTTCTGTTAGCAGCGTATTCACGCTGCAGGAGCTCATTAACTTGTTGAGTGTGGGAATTAGGTCTTCTGTCCCATTTGATAAAGTGCCTGGCACAGGGCTGAACATTTAGCTGCCAGGTACTTAAAACACATGTGGACACAAACATGCGCGCGCGCGCACACACACACACACACACACACACACACACACACACACACAGAAACCAAAAAAATACTTGCTAGTTGTATTCAGTTTAATAGGTTTTTACCACAGATTGGGAAGGAAGGGAGAGGTCAGGTGATGTTTGCCGTTTACTTGCTCTGTTACTGGGCCAATTTGTGTATTCTGTGTATTTAAGTCTACACAGTAACCAGCTAAAATACATTTTATTGGCCTCATTCTGAAAATGAAGAAGCTGAAAATTAACAATTTTAATTAATTTACCTAGAGTTACATAGTGTTTATAATGGTTAATTTTATGTGTTAACTTGGCTAGGCCATGTTATCTAGATGTTTGGTAAAGCATCATGATAGATGTTTCTGTGAAAGTATGTTTAAGTTGAGATTAATGTTTTGATCAGTGGTATTTGAATAAAGCAGTTTACTCTCCATAATATGAAGCCACATCCAGTGAGTTAGAGGTCTGACTAGAAATAGGCTGGCATCCCAAGAAAGAAGAGATTGTGTAGACTTGAACTGCAACTCTTCCCTGGGTTTCCAGTCTGCTGGCGTAGCTTGTAGATTAGGGACGTGCCAAGCCTCCACAGTGGTATGAGCTAATACCTTAAAAAAAAAAAATTATCTCTAATATATATGTGTGTGTGTGTGTGTGTGTGTGTGTGTATGTGTGTGTGTAATAGAGGTGGTTCTAATAGGTAATTTATCTGAAAAGAGGAGATTTAAACAAAAATCTTTTAAACTGCTTTATTGAGATATGACTGACATATAAGAAGTTGTACATATTTAATATAAGATATAAGAGTTTGGAGATGAGCATACACCGGTGAAACCATCACCACAATCTATGCCATAAACATATCCGTCACCTCCAGAAGTTTCCTCCGGCCTTATAAATTAATTAATTAATTGATTTTGATAAGAATAATTAACATAAGATTTACCCTCTCACCAAAATTTTAAGTATACAGTACAGTATTGTTAACTATCTACACTTTACTGAACACCTCTTTAGGACTTAATCATCTTTCATAACTGAAACTCTGTACTTTTTGATATGAAACCAATGTTCAAGTTCATTGCATTATACCTCCTGGCACAGAGACTCCTTTAAAGCATCTTCCTAAGTTGGAGAAATACAAAATAATTCAAGGAGGAATATGGTGAGATACTTACCAATTTTAACAGGTAGATCCTAAGAGGAAAGATAATTCAAAAGGAGGGAATTTAATAGAAGAGCTATCATTGTTGACAGACTAAGAAAAATAGTTAGGGTTTACAGACCCCATGTAGAAGGAAGGAAAAGAATACTCCATTTGTAGAAAAATAGAAAAGATCAATTATGAAGATCTATAGGTAATATTTAAAAAACTGCAGATGTTCTCATGCCAAAGTGAAAGATAAAATAGTTTACATTAGATGGAAGTGAAGCTAGAATCATACTCAGTATTCTAGGTGAACAATGACTGAAGCCTAAACTAAAAGATCCATAATTATTTCATAAGGCAGAGTTGAAGGGGTTGATCTTTCACGACAATGATTCAAATATTAAAAATATCTTCAAATTTGTTTTTATATAATATTATGCTTTAAATGTTTCTCTGTGCCTTTGGACACTTGTTACGCCTGCCACATTTCTTGATATGTAGCAAATGATGTCATGTCACATAGTTACTAGAGGGCAAGCCACTTGATGGTAAAAAGACAATAATGTTAACATTTTAGAACCTTTATTAAAGCTTTTTCTATAATAGCAATATATGTTTCTTGTGGAACGTTTAGAATTGTGTCAAATTGGAATTAAGGCTCTAAGTCAGAAAAGGGTGGTAGTGGGGAGCAGATTGTCTGAGGCTGTGGAGACAAATAAGGAATTCTTTTGATCAGAGAAGAAATGGGGTGGGACCGGGATGCAGATATCAGTCTGGCTGCTCTTCTGAGCATAGACTCTAGGTGGAGCAAGGGAGACCACTTGGGAGGCTCAAATAATAGACTAGGCAAGAGAAGATGATGGTAGTTTGGACCATGATGGTAACCGTGGATATATGTTACTAGGTTCTGGATATATTTTTAAATGGCTTTTATGATTTTTGGAGGGTTAATTGGATATTGAAAGTGAGAGGGATGGGTCAAAGGAAACTATAACCTTATTTACTTATTTATTTATTTGACCTGAGTAAATTAAAGGAGTTGGTATTACAGTCAGAAGGAGAATACTGAGGGAGAAGCCGATAGGTTTGGGAGAAGCAGGATATTGCCCATTACATATCCAAATGAAGATGGCAATAGTTACTTCCCTGCCTAAGTCTGAATTCAAGGAAGAGGTTCTACCTATATTAATATGTGCGTCTTTAGCATACCTACAGCATTTACAGCCATAAAATAGCTGAGATCATCTAGAGAATGAGAATAAACAGAGGACGGAAGTCCTCTAACTAAATATCTGGGCATTGCTCATGACCTTTATCTTTGGGGGGTGGGTATATGAGAAGGAGATACAGGGAGCAGAGGGGCTGGAATGTCATACACCTTGAGGCAGGGGGAGAAGCAAGGTGATCAGGTCCTGGAAGCCAAGTGAAGAGCACTTTGAGAAGAGGATAATATGGTATTGTATACTTGAAATTTGCTGAGGGTAAATCTTAAGTGTTCTCACCACAAACACACATACACAGGTAACTATGTGAGGTCACGGATGATTCAATTCTCTTGATCCCGGTATTATTTCACAATGTATTTCAAGTCCTCACATTTTACACTTTAATATACAATTATATTGGGCAGTCATTCCTTAATAAAGCTGGGAAAAATGCGTAGAATTCTACCCATAGGTAAAAGTAAGATGTGAATTGAGAACTGACCATTGGTTTCAGTAATCTAGAAGTCACTAGCAACTTAAAAAAAAAAAAAAGTTATTACAAAAGATCCCTGAGGATGAAAGCACAGATGATGTGAGTCTAGGAGAGAGTAGGGAAAAAAAGGTATTGGAGTGTGGATAATTCCTTAAAGGAATTTTGTTACAAAATGAGCCAGAAATATTGGACAATACCCAGATGGTACTGTGAGGCTAAGACATTTATGTGCTTGCTTGTTTTCCTAAAATAGTTTCTTAATGACATATATTTTGTGACAATTTTGTACTTTAAGAGCGATTATAATATAGGAGAGAGAATGGATAGTATACTGAAGTGATGTCCACAAGGAGAAGTACAGTATCAGGCACTAATACATTTACTGACCTTTGGTAGTTAGCTATTTTGAGTTTGAATAAAAACATTTAAATGATTTTAGCAAGTTTCTGGATATAATCTTAGCTGTATTGTTGAGTCTGAGCTAGGTGTAGTGAAGAAGAGGGGCCTGTGTAGACAGGTGGGCCCAAGATTGGAGGCCAGGCAGTCTACAGTGACTGGAAAGAACACAGTATATAGGTACAAAACCCAACTGCTGTGATCATATGGAGCTTGCCTTAGTTAATATTAAATAATGTATGCCTAACATTTTAATTAACTAATCTCCTGTAATGTACTATTATAAAAGACGCTGTTAAACATCCCTGTAGCCGAAATCTTGTCATCATCATTAGTAATTTCCTAGAAGTAAAAGATTGATGGTTTTGCTTTTATAAACAAATACATTCTTTTTTCTTTTTTAAAGATTTTATTTGTTTATTTGACAGAGAGAGAGACAGCAAGAGAGGGAACACCAGCAGGGGGAGTGGGAGAGGGAGAAGCAGGCTTCCCACGGAACAGGGAGCCCGGTGCGGGGCTGGATCCCAGGACCCTGGGATCATGACGTGAGCCGAAGGCAGATGCTTAACGACTGAGCCACCCAGGTGCCCCACAAATACATTCCTTTTATATTAACTTTTTGAATGTATTGTGAATTTGGTAGAAAGTTCTCAGTAAAATAAAAGATGTACCTTAGCTTTTAATCTATTTTTTAAAACAATTTTGGTGGATATTTACAATGAGTTATCTATAATGAACATGGAATGAGCCATCAATGAACAAAACTTGAGCTATATAATTTCATTATATTAGAAGAGGAAGACTAACATGCTGCAGGAAAATATAAGAGTAACATGTGTGATTCATTTGAACATCAGTTCTATTTTGAGGTGGCCATTAACTATGGAAAAGAAGTTTTCATTTTCATATCTTCGTTTCAATTTCACACTGGTAGACTTAAGACTTTGAGCTCGGCTGTGCCAACAGGTACTTTTGTCAGAACTTAAGACAAAAGTTGGTCTTTTGTCAAACAGAATTTAGAATTATAATTATGCATGATTTCATTACTTGAAGCACCTTAAAAAACTGAAAAAGGACTTGGGAAACAGCTATCTATATACTTCCTGACACAAGGATATCAACATTGCAGCTTTTCTGTTTTATAAAGTGTTCTTGAAAATTAGAGGTGCAGGGAATATTTCTGATTATGACCTGGGAAATGAACTGCAAGTGAGAGGTTGCCAGGTGGTATTAAACATTAAGGGCCCAGAGATTATAATCTCTTTAGATTGTAGGTACTTAAGAGGTTGTTGTAAAATGTAAAAGGATGAAAATTGATAAAATATTAGGTCAACTATTGTACTTTTGAGATCATAGAGAAATGTATGCAGAGTCAAGTGATACATTGCTGAGTTTCTAGGCTATGTAGGAAATCTCAAGGGGAAACGAAAGTGTGGTTGGAAAGGCTAGAATAGAGTGTTTAGAACATAGTAACGAATCCATCTGTCCATTGGAATTTGTATATGAGTGATATTTCCCCCTGCAGCTTTTAAAAGAATCATTTGCTATGTTTCTTATCAACTTCTGGGACCAGTTTAGAAAACCAACACTTTTTGAGTGTCTCCTATACATTGGGCACTGTGCTAAGTGAGCTTTTAGCATAATTACTCTATTTTCCTCTACTCCCCTTGTTAAAGATTGTCCAAGTTTTACAAACTAGGGATCTGGCACTCTGGAATTAAATGATTTGTCCACTATGCAAAATCAATGAGATTTGAAAAAAGTTTTGCTGGGCTTCAAAGTCCTTGTTCATTTCTTTAGGAAATCAAGGCCTATATCCAAAAACTTGGTTTCTATAATTGTTTAAAGGTCTCTGTTATTCTTCAAATCAAAACAGGTAAAATTTAAAATGAATAAGGTACATCTATTGATATCAGCTTCCTAATACCGATCAGGTGTGTGCTCACTTTCTCGGAAGATACATTGTAACTACTGATTGGCTACCAGGTAGTATCAAAGCAGATATTCTCATTGTATTAATGTGTTATTGTTTTGCAATGAACTGCCAAAAATTTGGAGGCTCAAACCAGGATGGCCCATGTGGCTAAGTAGTTTTAATAAGGAAAGAAAGAGTTCATAATTAACTTAGTGATGGCCTGTTTACCGAGCCAAAATGGACGTTGAATTTGTTTCCTATTGCTTCTGTAACAAATTACAGCAAACTTAGTGGCTTAAAACAAATTTATTACCTGACAGCTCTGTAGGCCTGTCTGACACATGGGTCACCAGACCAAATTCAAGGTCTTGGCAGGGCTTTATTCCTTTCTGGAGGCCCTGAGGAAGAATCTGCTTCCAAGCTCAATCCAGCTCTTGGAATAATTGAGTTTTATGGTGTTGTAGGACTGCATTCCCTGCCCCCCCCCCCCCCGCCCTTTTGTTTCTGGATGTCAGCTGGTTGTCATTGTAGAGGCCATCTTATCCCTATGCTAGAAGATCATTCTCTCCGACTTCAAAGCTACCCGCAATGAGCCAAATCCTCCTCACACTTTGAATCTCTCTGATCTCCCTTCTGTTTTTCCACTTCATCTTCTGCTTGTGGCCAGAGGAAGTTTTCTTTCTGTAAGAGCTCATGTAATTAGATTGAGCCCACCTGGATAATCCAGGATAGTCTCCCTGTCTTAATGTCTGTAACCTTATCTATATCTTCGAAGTCCATACTGCCATCCATGTTATTTTCCGCAGGTTCTGGGGATTAGGACATGGAATCTTCTAGAGCTGGGAGCAGAGTATGGGACATTATCTTGTCAAAGGCTTTGCTCCACAGACATAATAAATAATATTTTTTTCTTGGTGTAATGGTAAACTAGTGGAATCTTCTAGGCAGATGTGGGAGCTGATCTGATTAACATTCTTCAAAAAGATAATGATATGTGGAGAAAAAAACAAAAAGCAAAAAAGGCTAGAAGTGAGAGATAATGGAGGCATAATTGGGGGGAATGGTGGGATGGTGGTAGAAGTGATTAAATTTGAGATGTTTGAAAGGGAAAGCTGACAGGACAAACTGATATGTTAAATAGAGATTATTAGTGAAAGCAAGATGAGTTTTAAGTTTTGCACTGAGCAATTGAGTAAATGGTATGCTTTTAGAACTAGAGTTTTTAATCTTTTTTTTCCCATAAATCATTTTGGCAGCCATAAAACCTGTTTTTTTTTTTTTGAACTGTAAAAACAGTTTTCAGAATAATATTTTTAAATATATAAAATAAAATTCATAGGCTAAAAAGAGAGCCAATTTATTATAATAGTTATAATACTAAAATATTATGAAAAGTATTTGTGATTTTGTAATGTACCTGCTTCTTCATTAGTGTATTACATAATCGTGTAGGAAGGATTCTAGGATGATCCCAGGATTCCTGTTTCCTTTTGTATAACCCACCTCTCCTTGGGTATGAGTAGAGTGTCTGAATATGATGAAGCCCATTTCTGTGATTATGTGAGGTTAAATGGCAAAGGTGAAGAAATTTTTGCAGATGTACTTAGATCCACAATCAGTTTACTTTGAGAAAGCAAAAGAAGATTAACCTGAGTGGGCTTGGCCTAATCAGGTGAAACCTTTGAAAGAAAGTCTAAGGAGACTGGAAGCAAGTGAGAAACATTCTTGCTAGCCTTGAAGAAGCAAGCCACCATGTATTTTACAACTGTAGGAAAATGAATTTTGCAGATAATCATGTGAGTTTGAAACAAGACCCTGAACCTCAGAAGAGATCACAAACCTGACTGGATTTCCACCTGTCAGACCCTGAGCATAGGACCCAGTTAAACTGTGCCTGGACACTGGACCCATATAGTTTGACCTACTAAGTTTGTGCCAACTTTGCTATAAAGCAATAGACAACAAGTCACATAAGAGGATCTAGCACTGGGTCTGATAAAGTCTGTGATTTTAAGGTACTAATGAGCATAAGCTACATACCTAGGTTATCTTTCACAACCATAATGTGATGTTTTCTACTTGGGGCAAAGTCACAGGAACTGCTAATACTATGATTTGTTGCTGGAATTCATAAAGGAAAGAAATTCTTAATTTTAGCTACAGCTTAGTAAAAATAAATGTATAATTTCTCCTCAACCAAGTTGACTGGTACCTTCAATTTTATGTGGATTGCTTGAGGAGAGGCTATGGACTTAGGTGAAAAATGCTGCTTATAAAGTTTCTTTTTTTCAGATTTTATTTAAATTCTAGTTACTTAACATACAGTACAATATTGGTTTCATGATAAGAATTCACTGATTCATCACTTACATATAACACCTAGTGCTCATCATAACAAGTGACCTCCTTAAAATACATCACCCATCTAGCCCATTCCCCACCTCCCTCCCTCCATCAACCCTCTGTTCTCTATCATTAAGAGTCTCTTATGGTTTTTTTCCTCTCTCTCTTTTTTCTTTTTTCCCTCTCCCATATGTTCATCTGTTTTGTTTCTTAAATTCCACATATGAGTAAGATCATATGGTACTTGTCTTTCTCTGACTGATTTCGCTCAGCTTAATAACTCTAGCTCCATCCATGTCATTGGAAATGGCAAGATTCCATTCTTTTTGATGGTTGAGTAATATTCCATTGTACATACACACACACACACACACACACACACACACACATACATATCTTCTTTATCTGTTCATCAGCCGATGGACATTTGGGCTCTTTCCATAGTTTGGCTATTGTTGATAATGCTGCTATAAATATCAGGATGCATGTGCCCCTTCGAATCTGTATTTTTGTATCCTTTTGGTAAATACATAGTGCAATTGCTGTATTGTTAGGTAGTTCTATCTTAAAAAAGTTTCTTTCTAAGTAAGAATGTGCACTGAGTCTTTTCAGAAAGACTTTGTACAGACTACCTATATTGAAACAGAAAATACATTCACTGTAATCTTCAGTTACCCAGAAACGTTCAATTAAGCAGATGTGTCCTTCCAGTTATTTTTTTTTATGTTAATGGATGCAAATAGAGGAACAGTTTGGTAATATTTCTAAACTCTATTCTTTTTAATTAGACTACTTTCAGAAAACATTTGGGCATCTTCTGATGGAAGACATAAAATAATTCTGCCTACATAAACACTTGAATTATAAATTGATTCATATATTCGGGAGATGGGAGAGATAATTTATCAGAAATCCAGACATTTCAATCTCTGTATTCTTGTTTAAAGAAGTGCATTTTCTGCATGAATGACAGTCACACACTGCTCAGTAATTTTACTCTACCATCAACATTGAAGCCATACCTTTCAGAGGAGAAAACTAACTTTAGAGACAACTTGATTTTAGCCAAGTTAAAGGTAGATAGATACGTTATGAAACAGAAATATTTCACATCATTCTTTTCACATTTTTTGAAATTTAGCACACTAATCTAAAAACACAGTATATGTTTTTTCCCTTGTTTCTGGGCTCTCCCTAATCATCAGGCAATAATAAAATATTAACTCACAGGAGAATTGCAGCTTGAACTACTGGGCTTCATTGAGATGTGATTGCTAATTGGAAGATAAATCTGTTGTTGACCTGTGAACTTGAATGAAACTTTGAGGATTGTGCCAACTTAGAAACACACTCAACACTTGGTGCCTTTTTGAAACAGTTATCATCCTTGTTAGAGTCTGTGGCTTCTGCTTAATGGGCTACAGACAGATGCTTAGATTAGATGTTACCTTGCAGAGCTGGAGCTCCTGAGTTAGCATGTACCTGTGTGTTCCTCTCTTGTCTCCTTGTCAACACAGCTATGCTTTTCATCATTGGATTTGAGCATTGCTAGAACACTAGTGGCATTGGATTTGAGCGTTGCTAGAACACTAGTGGCTCGGTTTTCCTTTGTGTTGAAATCCATCCTATTATAGATACCCATTAGCCTCTCTTTCTAGGATTGATGAGACATAGGTTCACATTTCCCTAAGACTCATTTTTTGGCTATTGCATTTTAAAATAATGCTTTTACAAATATGGTGAAATTTGGGGCACCTGGCTGGCTCAGGCTCAGTCAGTAGAGCATATGACTCTTGATCTTGGGGTCATGAGTTTGAGCCCCACTTTGGGGTTAATAGACATTTATGGTGAAATTTAACCAGCCAAGAAAGAATTCTTGAGATGTCTTTGGTGCAAATAGGTGGTTTTATTAGAGCACGGGGCCAGGACCTGTGGGCAGAAAAAGCTGCACTGGGGTCATGAGGCGTGGCCCGTGATATACTTTGAAGTTGAGAGGGGGTTAGGGAGAGCGTAAGTCTCTAAAAAATTTTGGAAGCAAGGTTTCCAGGATCTTGAGGGGGCTAGCTATTGTTAGAAAAATGTCATTCATTACTGTCTAATAAAACCTGAGTCAGATGGGTCATATGTTTGGGGGATGATTGCCAACATGTATCTTGGGGGCTAGAGATAAAGGAAATTTCCAAAGGAATTTTTATATGTTAAAGTAGACTTACAGGATCCTGGGTTTGGGCTAAGATTGCCTTTTGCCCTTAGCGAAGTATTAACATCGAGGCAGCTGATTCCCTAGAGGCCTGTTTCAAGGACTTGTCAATGGGCTGTAATTAGTAAGGAAATTTATTTATTTATTTAATTTTGCAAGAGAGAGCATTATCTAGCCCAAGTAGGGGGGAGGGGCAGAGAGAGAAGCAGACTCCCCGCTGAGGAAGCCCAACGACGAGGGGCTTGATCCCAGGACCCTGGGATCATGACCTAAGCTGGAAGGCAGACCTTTAACCGACTGAGCCACCCAGGCCCTCGGTAATAAGGAAATTTAATAATTGTTCTCCTGCCTTTGTTTCCCACATCAATTTCAGCAATTTATTTCCAGTAAATGACTGTAGTTAAAAAACGCTGGTATAAATTTAATTTGAAAGAGTAAAATGTAGTCTAGTTGATGTTCCTTAGAGAAGTTACTTGACATAATCTTGCATTTTCATTTTCGTGGTTAAAAATACAATGTTTAGGGGCGCCTGGGTGGCTCAGTGGTTAAGCATCTGCTTTCAGCTCAGGTCATGATCCAAGGGTCCTGGGATCGAGCCCCATGACGGGCTCCCTGCCCAGCGGCGGGAAGCCTGCTTCTCCCTCTGCCTGCCGCTCCCCCTGCTTGTGTTCCTGCTCTCGCTGTGTCTCTCTGTCAAATAAATAAATAAAATCTTAAAAAAAATATATGGTGTTTACACAGGTAACATGAGGCTTGGAGTCAAACCACCAGATGGGGGTTGCCATTCTGGTACAAGTCACTGGTACCATAGAAGTCACAGAGCTTCACTGCTATTAACCTTAAGTATGTATTTTTTTTAAATAGCTATTATTTTATTATCTTATGTGAAGATTTTTATGTTCTCAATAAGCTTATAGACATTATAAGTTAACTCTATGATGTTATCGTCCCCATTTTATGTATGAGCTGAAGCTTCAAATAGTTACCTATTTAAGATCAGTCATATCAGCATTAGGAACCCTGAATCTGTCTCACTTATCCTATCAAAGGCCTACCCTCCCAGTAGACCACCTATCAAATTGTTGCCTTAAAATTCTTCCTAGTTTTGTTGTCATTTGAAAGCACGCACACACACATGCATACATACATTTATTTCAGGCTAGATATATTTGTATTGACAGATTTGTAAACCTGTTTTGATTTCTGGGGTTTTTAATTAATTTATAAAAAAAACCCCTTCACTTAAAAATTACTTAAAGAAATGTTACCAGCAGGTTTAGATTTTCATTTCATTTCATTTCATTTAAGAATACCTTTTGGTTTATGTGAAATTTGTATTTATATTTTTCTCAAAATGGCTAAGGATTTGTCACCTGAACCTCTGATTGAATAATCCAGCTTCCAGCTTCCTGTACTGATTTTGACTAAAGCTAGTTCTCCCTCATCATTCTTCCTTCTCAAAAAAGTCCAAAGCTATTTTTTCATATTTTTATCCTAAAGAATTTTTGACTAATTAAAAATATTTTATATAATCCTGTCCATACAGTAATTAATATGTATTCAGTTAGTATTAATTTAGAGTAATTGAAATAATCGACATATTTACTACTGTGAATTTTCCATTCCATGAAAAAAATGTATGTTTGAGTCTATTCAAGTGTCCTTTTTTATCTCTGTAGATTTTTTTAATATTTCCTTCCTACAGATCTTGTCTATTTATTGTTATACTCTTTGTACAACACTGTTAATTCTCATAGTTGTCATTTTATTGATGAATTAGGTTACTCTTCACATCTGTTCTTATAAATAACACTGCTATGAACCTATCTGCAAATGGAATTTTGATTTTGAAATCATTGCTATTCAGATATAACAAAATACTAGATGCTAAACTCCTAAGAACTTTTCTTTCTTGACCAAAGTAGTCTTCCATCTAATCATCACACACACGCACACACACACTTTCAAAGTAAATTTAAGATATTCAGGGCACAAGACTCTATAATGTTTTTTCTTGGCTCTCATTTTCTTTTTTCTTTTTTTAAAGATTTTATTTATTTATTTGAGAGAGAGAATGAGATAGAGAGAGCATATGAGATGGGGGAGGGTCAGAGGGAGACGCAGACTCCCCGCTGAGCAGGGAACCCGATGCGGGACTCGATCCCGGGACTCCAGGATCATGACCTGAGCCGAAGGCAGTTGCTTAACCAACTGAGCCACCCAGGTGCCCCTTGGCTCTCATTTTCAATGTAGAGTAACTACAGTGGACACACTGAACAGGTGGTATTTTTATACAGGGGATCTAAGGAGAGTCCCATTTTCTGAACATCACCCTAAACTAATTGATATATTATACTAAATTTTCCAGAACATTGGGACTTACTAATGATTGTAAGACACAAAGCTAACTGATATAGTCAATAGGCTTAGTAGGTGAGGAGGAAGTAGTTTAATTTAGCTTTCAAAGCAATATTAAGGGACATTTATTTTTCTTTTCCTTTTTACTTGCTCTTAGCAGGAAAAGGAGGACACTCTATTTGGCATGTATGGAACTTATTAACAGACTGACAACTAATGTTGTGAGGGAATGGGATTTCAGCAAAATATATTCTGGAACAGTTGCATTTTTATTGAGAGTTGTCTCTCATAGTGTGTGATTTATTAAATATTGTGCAGTATCATTCTATACAAATATTGAACCCACTTACACAGTGCTGACAAAGAATTGCATTATTATATATTCTGAACTGTGCAGTGAGCCCAACTTTTTCTTGCTTTACTGAGGCAAATATTCTGCTTAAGCCTTTAGTCCCTTTAGAAGTAGTTGCACATTTACCAATATGGCAAAATTAGTCTCCCTGAGCACAATAAAATACTAAATGAAAATAGTTAAAAGTATCATTTTTGTTTGTCCAATTTAATATTTTAGGGAAGCCACAATGAATTCATTAATTTTTATCTTATGGCAAGAAAAAATTATAGTTGTTATATGGTTACTGTATACATTAGCATATCCCATTGTATTTAATTTATTATACTTAATTTAATTAAGTCAGTAGCTTTAAAAGAGTTGTTTGGGATAAGGCCCCTTAAGATTAAATGAGTTTTCCAACATTATATTAGCGAGTAATTAAAGGGGTTATGATTAAGTCTCAGACTTCTCTCTCTCCAAAATTTCTGACTTACCACTTCATCAGTTATCACTTAATAAAGGGAAACATCCTTACCAAACAATATACTGAAGGCTTGTATTATAGATGGCGTATCCAATATGAACAGTCCCTTTCAACTTTAAAACCTATCAAATACCTCTTTCGTTAACCCTCTGAGCAGTAGCCTTGTAAGAAGACTATATGTCTGAATCTTTCTTCCTAAGGGAAAGTTCGCTGTGATCATATTGAAAGCCCAACCATGTGCCATTTAAAAAAAATCTACATCTTTGCTTTCTGTGTCTATGAGAATATTCTGTTTTTGTCTCTACAAAGACCAGTGTGGCAGTGAAGCTCTCCCGTGCTCAGTCTCTACCCCAGCATTAGTCTTTCCACTTGGGTCTAGAGGGACCAACCCTAAGTATCTCTAGCAGGGGCTAGGCGTCAGGACTGGTGGGAAGAGACTTCTTTTTTTTCTTTTTTTTTAATTTACAAATTCTGCCTTCTTAGAGATCTTGTTTCTTTAGCTAGACTGCTTGTCTCATATATGTTTTATTTAAGTGAACACCTCATTTTTTGAGTCCTAAAATTATTAATAAACCTTCTCTTGAACCTTTTAGCCCGGGGTTCTCAAACTTAGCAATATTGACATTTTAGCCAGATAATCCTCTGTCATGAGGTTCTGTGCAGTGCATTTCAGGACATGGAGCAGATGTGACACATACACCTTCCATTATATCAACCAAAATGTCTCAGACATAATGTTCCACGGAGGGCAAAATTGCCTCTAGTTGAGCAGCACTGCCTTAGCAGTAGATTTCTAGGATTTATTTGTCTTGTATAACTGCAACTTTGTACCCTTTGACCAACACCTCTTCTCCTAGCTTCTGGTAACTATCTTCTATTCTTTGCTTCTATAAGTTTATTTTAGATTCCTTATACAGTCGGTGTGATTCTATAGTATTTGTTCTATGTCTGGCTTATGTCACTTAGTATAATGTCACCCAAGTTCCTGCATGTGGTGCAAATGGCATGATTTTTTTAAAGCTTAGTAATATTCCATTTTATGCACATACCGTATTTTCTTTATCCTTTCATCTGTCTGTGGACATTTAGATTATCCATGTCTTTGCTCTTATAAATAATGCTGCAGTGAACATGAGCATGCAGATATCTCAAGATCCTGATTTCCGTTCTTTTGGGTATATACATGAAGTGGGATTGCTGGATCATATAGTGGTTCTATGCATAATTTTTGGAGGGGATCTATGCTCTGTTTTCCATAATGGCTGAGAATTTGCATTCCCAACAAAGGGGTTCCCTCACCAATATCTGATTTATGTATGTATGTATGTATGTATGTATGTATGTATGTATGTATGTATGTTTGTATGTATTTTGGATACTAGTCACCCTAACAGGTACAGTGTGGTTTTAGTTTGCTTAACAACTCCTCAATGGACCTCAGTTTGGCTTCGAAGACTACCTTGGTACTGAAGTTCCTCATTCACATGGCCATTAAATTTCTGATTGCTGAATGCTTCCATCTTTCTTTTGAATTCTTAACTATCTGACATGCCAGTCACCTTCCACTCAATAGAAACTGCTTTATATATAGGCATAATTTAAAAAAATAATCTATTTAAGGAATGAAGATTACCATTTATTATTAACTTAGTGTATATTATGTTCTGGACATTTATTCTGCATGTTTTTTTAGCCTCACAATAACTGTAGAGTGGGAACTATTAGGCACCTTTGGTACCATTGACTATGGTCCTCTTGGAACCTACTTGGCTTTTTCTCAGTCCCAGGGACTTGCCATGTGTTCAGATTCTGGTTTTTCTTGTATTTCCTTTTGTCAGCTAGCGAAAGCTCCTTCCTCCTTTAAATACTTCTCTCTGTGCTGTGGTTGCAAAATGAGATACAGTAACCTCATCTGCTCCTTTTTTGTTGTCCCCATAAACAGGTGTCCCAGCCCTTTTCATTTTGTCAGTTTCACTGGACATTATCAGGAGGATAGCAGCAACAGCAAAACAAAAACAAAATGAAACAAAAATGAAAAAGAACCCAGTTTTGAGAGTTCTAAATAGTGTGGGGTGTGTTCTACAATTTATAACTTCCTCAGATACAATAAATAAATGTCTGTTTCATTTGTCTCTCGCTGTGGTTGAAGACTGGATTGCAGGTGGCAACTGGCATGTGGTCTCACAAACTATTTCTCAAGTGATCTGGTTTCCTTGAGAATCTCCCTTTCACGAAGAAACTTTCACAAAGAAAAACAATCTAACAGCATTCTTTTTTGCAAATCATATTTATATTAATGTACATTACTTTTGTGTTCCTGTTCCTCATTTCAATGGTAAAATGCTAAGTAAATGAAAAATAATCACCATGATTTTTCTTTTACAAATTTAGCATGTGCAAGGTGACATTTATATCTCTTCTGTTGTTTTATTTAAGTGCACATTTAAAAGAATGTACATGTATATGTCCTGCCCTTGGACAAATATGGAAGAAAAGTATCATCATCAGAGTTGGATTTCCTATGTTCATTTCTGTTTCTCCCTCTTCCAGTTTTCTTTCTTTCCTGCCTACTCCTTGTACCATTTAACAGTTTCATTATGCAAGATTCAGTGGGGTTTACCTTTCTGCCACTGCCACAAAGATGGAATCAATTAAGAGGCATTTTAGTTACTTTAGAGTCTTTCCCTTTTTTCATAGAGCAAGGAAAATATAATGGTGTGATTTTTAAACTCAGTTTTTACCTAAAAATGTTGTTTATACATCATGTATATTATGGCATGAGTGGCTTTTTAGCTGGTTTCTAGGGAGTGAGCCAAGCTTTTGAAACCTGCCTCGTCTTTAAGGTTAGAAACTGTGGTACAGTCCCATCTTCACTGTAGACATGACCTTGATGTTATTTATTTATTTTTTTATCCTGTAATCACTTTAAGAAAATTAGGCTGTCGTTCAGGTACAAGGTAAATCAATAAACCCTTTAAAGAGGGATTGGGTTATCTGAAAAATAATTTTATACCCTGGACCAGTGCCTATGTGAAATATATATAGATCCTGTTTTTTCTAACAGACTTAGGAAAGGAAACATGTTTGGCATTTCTGAACTATGTACTGTGAGGCTTTCAAACTATGCTTGCCATTAAGAGAATAGAAAATATCTTAATTTGGGGAACCTGGGTAACTCAGTCAGCTGAGTGTCTGATGCTTGGTTTTGGCTCAGGTCATGATCTCAGGGACGTGAGATTGAGCTCCACATCTGGCTCTGTGCTGAGTATGGAGTCTGCTTGAGATTCTCTGCCTCTCCCTCTACCCTTTCCCCTGCTCACGCTCTCTCTCTCTCTCCAAAAAAATAAAAAATAAAAAATCTTAAAAGAAAGAAAGAAAAGAAAATATCTTAATTTTTCTGAGAATTTATATGGCAATTCTAGGGACTGTAGCTGATTTGGGATTATTGTTATAAATTACAAAGTAATTTCCATAGGGTCATTTCCTCATTTGTTATAGAATTTTAACATTTTGCATAGAGTGTTACAAATGCTGAATTATTCAACAAAAAATTGGTTCACCAGAGAGGATTTCCAAGATGAACGACATGATTGAACGTGGAATATCATCCCTTTACCCAACATCTAATACATGAACTTTTGAATAAAAACTGTTGTATTAATACTGTATTAATTGTTGTTAAGATGTGGTAACTATTCATGGCTATAATAAGAAAAAACCAAGGGACCTCAATAGACATTTTTCCAAAGAAGACATACAAATGGGCAATAAACACGTGAAAAGTTGCCCAATATTACTAATCATAAGGGAAATTCAAATCAAAACCACAATGAGATATCATCTTACACCAGTCAGAATGGCTAGTATCAAAGAGGTAAGAAATAAAAAATGCTGGTGAAGATGAGGAGAAAAGAGAACCCCTGTGCACTGTTGGTGGGAATGTAAATTGTACAGCCACTGTGGAAAATAGTATGGAGTTTCCTCAATAGAGAGGAAAAGTACCATATGATCTAGTACTTCCACTACTGGGCCCTTACCTGAAGAAGATGAAAACACTAATTCATAAAGATATATGTACCTCTGTGTACACTGCAGCTCTCTTTACAAAAGCCAAGATATGGAAGCACCCCAGGTGTTCCTGGATAGATGAATGGACAAAGAATATGTGGTATAATACAATGGAATGTTACAATGGAATATTCCTGGAAAGATGAATGGACAAAGAAGATGTGGTATAATACAATGGAATATTACAATGGAATATTCCTGGAAAGATGAATGGACAAAGAAGATGTGGTATAATACAATGGAATATTACAATGGAATATTCCTGGAAAGATGAATGGACAAAGAAGATGTGGTATAATACAATGGAATATTACAATGGAATATTCCTGGATAGATGAATGGAGAAAGATGTGGTATAATACAATGGAATATTGCTCAGCCATAAAAAAGAATGAAATCTTGCCATTTGCAGCAATATGGATGGACCTAGAATGTATTATGCTAAGTGAAATAAGTCAGAGAAAGATGATTACTGTATGATCTAACTTATATGTGGAATCCAGAAAAAAGAACAACAACAACAAAAAACAGTTATAAATACAGCAGACTAGTAGTTACCAGAGGGTGGGGGGTTAGGGAGATGAGTGAAATAGGTGAAGGGGAGTTAGAGGTACAAACTTCCAGTTATAAAATAAATAAGATGGGATGAAAAGTACAACATAGGGAATATAGTCAATAATATAATAGCTTTGGTGACAGATGATAACTTATCATAGTAGGAATTGTGTAATGTATAGAATTGTTGAATCACTATGTTACACACCTGAAATTAATATAACATTGTACGTCAACCATAATTTAAGAAAAAAATACTTTCAAGAAATAACTGGCCATTTAAAAACTATTAGTATCTCCTATAAATTCCCAATTTTTTTATATTTCTCAAAGCATAAAGAAATAAAAAAATGCTAGTGGCAGATTTTAACTTTATGTGGCACAGTTACAAGATTAGAAATCAGTGAAACATTGGATCATGAAAGAGTTTTTGGAGAAAGACGTACTTTTTATAGGCTGAATTTTTTTCCTGTGAAGCCCAAATAATTTTATGATGCAGTTCCTTAAAAATCACGTAAATAATATACAGGTGGTCTATTGAGGATACTCTCATTAACTTTTTTTTTTTGGCAAAAATTTTCCTCAAATCCTAAAGCATTGGAATATAACCCAAATACTTTTAATAAAAGCTATTTACATTATCATTAAAATGTAGCAGTAAAGGGATTGGAGTATAGCAAATTCAAAAATGATATTTATCAACTCTAGTCAACAGGTGAGGAAAGTGAATAAAATTGGCTAATGTAGTTAGGATCAGGCCAGTTTTATTTGATGCAGAAGTAGCACTAACACTTTCCTGGTGATATCTGATGTTCTAATTTTCCTTAATAAATTATCTTAGGGTTTTTTTTTAAAGTTATAACTCTAAGAGAATATTACAAATAGCAGACTTGAAAGTTTTCATAGAGAATACATTGGCAACAGACTGATCAAGTATATTGTTCTACTTTTCTTCCTCCAAGTATATGTTAACTATATTCATTTTTACCTGTCTTCACTGTCACCATTTTAATTTAAGCGTCCATTCTTAGCTGCCTGGCACTACAGCAAGATCCTTCTTCTTAGTTCTATGATAAACTCCCTCCAATCTATTCTCCACTTTACAAACCATCGAAATCTTTGAAATCATAAATTATTCTCTAAAATCCCTTCTTTTTGCACTTAGAGTAATGCACCAATACTTTTCTAGGTCTCATAAATCCATTATGATTCTATCTTTGTCTGACCTTGGATTTAACTCACCTTGGGCTACCTTCTCCCTTTTTCCAACAACAGTAGACCCTTTAATGTCCTTGAACACCCCGAGATTGCTTTCATCTCAGAACGTTCACACATGCTCTTCCTTCTCTCTGGAATTCTCCAGCCCCTGCTCTTGGCACACCAGGAATTCTCATATTCCTCAAGACTCCTCATGTCGCTTTTCAGCAACATCTTTCCTGACCATTCTATCTAGGTAGATTTATCTCTATTCTTTTTCTTGATGTTTCTTGTTGTTTCTATTTATTTACCACAGATTTAAAATATTAATTAAAACAGGTACATTTTATACACACATACATATGCATACACCTCTGTATGTATATCTTTCTATCTAAAAAGGAAGTGAAGGAGACTGGAAGGGATTGGGGGGATTAGTAGATAGATAGGTAGATTATTGTTTTTCATTTGTTTATTGGACCACTGCTAACTCCATAAAGGCAAGGACCGTACATATTTTATTCACTAAAATAACATCCAGTGCCTAGGATAATGCATGGTCCATAGTTAGTATATGTAAATTTTTATATCATCCATGAAGTAATGAATGAAAAGGTGAATATGTAAGTTCATATAGCTGGATGGTTGTGAACCAAGTCTTAGGAATTTCAGTCTGAAACTTTTTCTACTATGCAAGTTTGGATGCCAAATCACAGAAGAATGTCCACCTCTGATTTATAGCTTTGCCTTACTTTCTCCTTTTACTGTAGTCCCAGTGCGTTTCTTGTAATTATCCTAAAATCAAATATTTTATTAAACACTCTAATTGTGTCTTATGTTATGTCTCCTGAAGTACTACTCACTCAATAGTTAAGTTCCAAGTCTTAGGCATTATTTCCTTTTAAGGAAAATCATCTAAAATATCTAACATAATACAGGTCCTTAGGTAGATTCTTATTTTAATATATGCTTATTAACTTTAAAATGTATCAGAAGAGAACAAGGTTGTCTCAAAGGCAGGACTTTCAGTCCCTCTGGAAAGCACCATATATCTCCCAATGTTAATTTAAGCTTGACAAATGAGGGGTGAATTTATTTGTAAGAGAGTTCATATCCTCATTGAGGAGCATTTATTCTTCCTTGAAAGGTTATTTTCTGCAAAATAAGATACAGTGCTGCATCCAGCCTGCTCTTCAAGGAACAATCCTTGGCATCTAGACTAAGTGTTATGTCCTCTAGCTAGGAAATGCGTTGTGAGAGGTATTTTTCATTTCTAACTTCTGATCATAGTAACATTTTCAGTAAGCTTATATGGAGACAGCTGCTGCTAAGCAGGTTTATTTTCACTGGGTCATAAAATAACATATGGGTGGAAAGAATTCAGTTACTGCCTTAGTTGATGAAACTTTATGTCATAGGAAGAGAGTGGGTCGTGTCAGATGAGATGAGTCAGACAGATGAGAGTCTGTATCTCAGATTTGACCTTTATTGCATATGTGACCTTTAGCAAGTTTTTCAACCTCTGTATAAGCCTGTTTACTCATGTTTTATAACTTCCTCCTAAGGGTACTAAAGATTTTAATAGCACATTAAGTATTCAACACATGGTAACTTGAAGCAACAATAATAATGCAGACAAGTTACATTTCATAAAACATCATAGAATTGAGATGTGGAAATAGAGAAATTTCAGTATGTATCACCAGTTATTTTATCCATTCATTATTTCAGAAATACTGACTTGCCCTTACTATATGGCAGGTACTAAGCTAGGTACGAGTTGTTGAATGAAGCCCCAGTGATGTCTTCTCTCATGGAGATACACTTCTTTTTTTTATTGTTTCCATTTTAGAGATTGAAAAAAAAAGATCCGCCTAGTTTAACTGATGTTTTATTTTTAAAAGGAATGGTAGGATTCATTTCTCATTTTCCCAGTCTTATTCTTTTTAAGTTGGTACAACCTTTGGAATTGCCCTTGACTTTTTTTGGACAGTCATAGGATATGGAGGGAACACATCTGTGGTTCTGCAATGTGTCCATGTGGTGACATGTGATTATTTATTATAACTCTTATCTACTAAGATTATGATCACTAGTTTAATTGTCTCCTTTAGTGGACTATAAACTCTTAGCTATAGAAATTGTGACTGCCTTATTTGCTATTATATACACATAATATGCACTCACTGGACTAATGAATTGATGAGTATTTTCCATGATTCTTCATGCTATGTGAAGTATGTGTGATCTGGAAGTTACTACCTAATTTTGAAACACTGGTGTAAAAAGGGAAAGAAAAATAAGTTATGCAAATTCAAGGATCTACATTAATAACATTTTAAAATTACTTGCCCTAAAAATGAGTAGAGATGAATGTTGGAAAGTACAGTGCAATTAGTCTGACATGTTTTCAGTAAATTGTCAGATTATCAAGGATTTTTAGGATATCAAGATTCTCGAATAAACAAGCCGCCTAAATCAGTAAAGCTGACTGCCTGTAATACCCACTGATGTGTGACAGGGATAATGTAGTTAATTCACCCCCAAAATAATCCTTTAAGTACTCCCGGTCTTTAGTCTTTGCTCTGGAAGTTTAGAAATCTGACAAAAAAAAAAAAAAAAAAGTTGTGAAATGGAGCAGCATAGGTTTCGACACTTCTCTTTGTCTGGCATCCTAGCCTGCCTTCTGAGAAGTAAAAACAATTGTGTAAATACTGGTTACAGAACCAAACAAAGAAAACTTGTAAAGCTTAGAGGAATCTTCTTTCATGTTCTCTTGAATAGCTAAGAGCTGGGATGATGTTAAGTGAGAGCATATGCTTGGCTTTTCCATAATGGCTGTCTTTCATAGTCATGACATACCTTCCTTAATTTGGATCCAAAGATACAAACATAGATTGAACCTTATTGAATTTGCATTTTTGCTCCCTTTTCACATATAATGCATTATTCATACAGTCTTTACTATATTTGCAGTAAAAGCTGGTGAATGTGGAATATCTTAGAAATATGACCTATTGTCATTAACTCAAGACTGTCTTTGCTTACTCTAAGATGGGCTTTTTAAACTGTGATGTAGATAAGGAAAATCAAGGGAAGTGATTTGTGGTGGTACACAATTCTTTCTGGCCAGAGAAAATTACAAATATTTCAGCATGCATTTAGATGTTTTGCATTTTAACCAAAGTTAAAGAAGAGCATGTGTGAAGGTTCTGAGATGAAAGCAATCTTGGGGTGTTCAAGGACATTAAAGGGTCTACTGTTGTTGGAAAAAGGGAGAAGGTAGCCCAAGATGAATTAAATCCAAGGTCAGACAAAGACAGAATCATAATGGATTTATGAGACCTAGAAAAGTATTGGTGCATTATTCTAAGTGCAAAAAGAAGGGATTTTAGAGAGTAATTTATGATTTCAAAGATTTCAATGGTTTGTAAAGTGGAGAATAGATTGGAGGGAATTTAGCTTAGAGTGATGTCTTTTTATTTCAAGAAGGCAATTTAATCATGGAAAAACAGCATTAGATCACATCAAATTAACTTGTAGTACTTGGTAAACTAATGCAAATAGTGTGCAGTATATAAATAAAACAGTCTATGAATTTTGGGGAGAGTAAAGTGAAAGTTAAAACATTTTATATTAATATAAACATTACACATACTGAGTCTATTAATTCAAGATGTGTTAAAAATGAGGCTAATTCTTCTGTGTAGATCACCTCTATCTGATGAAGAAAGACATGAATAAGTCCAAAACAGATTTAAGACTACATTTAGACCAGATGGGCTAAATAATTAACCTACAAGATGTATTGAGAATCTAATATCTTTTGCATTCCTACTAGTGTCCTATAGATGAAGTAATAAATGTAGGGACATTATAAATGGAAGTTTTAGGGGCAATAACAGAGGGAAAATCCTTTTAAGAATCAAGAAGCTCCAAAGAAATGCCTCTTTTCTTAGTTCAAGTTCACATACTTGTTAACCTGTTAAATCTGATTTTTAAACAAGTAAAATGCCTTAGAACCTCTCTACGAATAAATGTTTGAGAAGTCTCCAGATCACAAAATCTAAGAAAATTGGTCTTTAGGAGCAATTAAGGAAACCACAGACTTACTCAGAGTGTTCACCAAGTTTAACTCCTTTATATCTACATGACAGTTGGTGTTACGGTAGTCCAAAGTTTGGGAAGCATTTCTGGGTGTTGGAAAGAAGGTGGACTTTGGAGTCAGGCAACCCGGGTTCATACCCACGTTACACTATTATTAGTTTTGTGACCTTGGGCAAGTCAACTAAATTTATTTATTATTATTTTTTTAAATTTTTGTTTAAATTCAATTTAGTTAACACATAGTGTATTGTTAGTTTCAGAGGTAGAATTTAGCGATTCATCAGTTGCATATAACACCCAGTGCTCATTACATCAAGTGCCGTCCTTAATGCCCATCACCCAGTTACCCCATCCTCCCGCCCACCTCCCCTCCAGCAACCCTCAGTTTGTTTCCTAGAGTTAAGAGTCTCAACTACATTTAGATTCTGAACCTTAATTCTCTTACCTGAAAAATAAAGACAGTAATGTCTTTTCCATGGGTTTTGTGAATATTATTCGAGAATGGGTATATGAAGTTCTTGGCTAGTCACTATGATTGTGAGTTTCAGAGATAATCTGCATAATAGTCATTCTTAAAAGTCACCGCGATGCAGCCATCCCCAATTTCTGCAAATAAGAGTGCGTTCTATCATTTTCTACTCTGTTAGAGTCATCACTTCCTTCATTTTACAAATATGTTTTTCTCTTTCCTGACAAAATTTCCTGATAAACAGAAGATGAACTACCTTTAACTTCCTATGTCCCACGTTCCTCTGTCATACTATGTGGTATATTTAGTGAATTCTATTTTTTTTTTTATTCTTGTGTTTTTGCCCTACTTATCTAAATGTTTTCTATGTAAGAGAGCTATTTGATTGTCTGGATCATTGCTTAAGGTAAATATTTAGTATATCCAAAATGAAAATGTTAATTCACATTTTTTTTTTTTTTTTTTTTTTTTTGCTCTGGGAACACTGTCAGGGATGCAGTGGGAATAGAGACATCCTTGTCAAACAGCAGTAGGGTCCCGATGCAAGTGCAGTTTGAGTGTTGCTTCCATATTCCTCTCTCCTCCCATCATAGAGAAATGTTCCTGTGCTTATTTTCTTCCTCTTCCTTTCATCTATTCAGTTTTAGAAAACCTAATTTCCATTTGAGATATGGAGCAAAATTATCATTTTTATTGTCTTTAGAATTTTGACATTGACTTGTTAAGGTGCCTGTCAACCAGCCTTTTGGATACTATTCTTAATATCCTCTTGATGATGTTGATGATGATGATGATGATGATTACCTCTCCCCCAACAAAATTGTGCACAGGCTCCTGGAATATTAATCTTTCTCTGGTTCTATGTCTCAGAGACACAGTCCTGAGTCCTCTGGTATTTGGAGTTAATCTTATCTTGGAGATTTTAAAACTCAGGCTCCTGTTTCACAAGTATAGAACTCAGCACTACCCTATCAATATTTCTAGGGGTCTTGAATGCCTATGTTTTTGTTATAATACCTTGTTCAGAATTTCCTTTTTCCCTGAATTTCCATTCACATGCTATAGCTATTTATTTTTCTTTATTCACTTTGCTCCCTTAAAATACCACTCTCAACAAAGGATTATATGTCTCGGAGATTTTATGGAGGATTTTCGAGTTATTAGAACATGATATATAGCATCATGACACTGCACACAATGTATATTGTTAGGTGTTTCTTTGCCTATGATTCCCTAAAGTAAATTAGATACAAGGGAATGCTTTTTTTATTATGTTAATCACCATACATTACATCATTAGTTTTTGATGTAGTGTTTCATGATTCATCGTTTGCGTATAACACCCAGTGCTTCATGCAGTACTTGCCCTCCTTAATACCCATCACCAGGCTAACCCATCCCTCCACCCCCCTCCCCTCTGGAACCCTCAGTTTGTTTCTCAGAGTCCATAGTCTCTCATGGTTTGTCTCCCCCTTCAATTCCCCCCCCCCTTCATTTTTCCCTTCCTGCAATCTTCTTTTTTTTTTTTTTTAACATATAATGTATTATTTGTTTCAGAGGTACAGGTCTGTGATTCAACAGTCTTACACAATTCACAGCGCTCACCATAGCACATACCCTCCCCAATATCTGTCACCCAGCCACCCATTCCTCCCACCCCCACCACTCCAGCAACCCTCTGTTTGTTTCCTGAGATTAAGAATTCCTCATATCAGTGAGGTCATATGATACATGTCTTTCTCTGATTGACTTATTTCACTCAGCATGATACCCTCCAGTTCCATCCACATCATTGCAAATGGCAAGATTTCATTCCTTTTGATGGCTGCATAATATTCCATTATGTATATATACCACACCTTCTTTATCCATTCATCTGTCAGTGGACATCTTGGCTCTTTCCATAGTTTGGCTATTGTGGACATTGCTGCTCTAAACATCGGGGTGCACATACCCCTTCAGATCCCTACATTTGTATCTTTGGGGTAAATACCCAGTAGTGCAATTGCTGGATCATATGGTAGCTCTATTTTCAACTTTTTGAGGAACCTCCATACTGTTTCCCAGAGTGGCTGCTCCAGCTTGCTTTCCCACCAACAGTGTAGGAGGGTTCTCCTTTCTCCGCATCCCCACCAACATCTTTCATTTCCTGACTTATTAATTTAGCCATTCTGACTGGTGTGAGGTGGTATCTCATTGAGGTTTTGATTTGGATTTCCCTGATGCCAAGCAATGTTGAGCACTTTTTCATGTGTCTGTTGGCCATTTGGATGTCTTCTTTGGAAAAATGTCTGTTCATGTCTTCTACTCATTTCTTGATTGGATCATTTGTTCTTTGGGTGTTGAGTTTAGTAAGTTCTTTATAGATTTTAGATACTAGCCCTTTATCTGTATGTCTTTTGCAAATATCTTCTAAGGGAATGCTTTTTTGGTTGCCTTTTTTCCTAGAATTCTGTCTTCTTGACACGTTTTCTACAACCCAGCCTTACTTGAACCTTACATAACTTTATCCTAGCACAACTTTCTTACCTAGGTGATCATTGAGAAAATTCTTTCATTTTCTTTTGGGAAAAGTGTTTTGCACCTAGGACACTAATGCTCAGATGAATCCTAGGTTCATGACATATGGGTACCTATCATTCCCGGTGCAAGAGTCAAGTCCTTAGCTCATCATGTCCTAGCACCTACCTATCATGTCTTCTCAACTCCTACCTCTCCCCAGCATGTGCCCTCCTTACCTACACATTGCAATGTTAGCGCATCCCGGCAGGTACCACATATTCTTCCCTCTTCTCATGTGCTGTGCCCTCTAGTTATTACAAGGTATCCATTTCCTCCTCTCCCACACTGTTATTGGTATCAAACATCATCCTCCTTCTAGAATGTTCTGTAATTGCCCACCTAACACGGTCTGTTTTGGGTGTCTCCCTACTCTACTACAGCAGCCTGGTTAGGCTTCAGTTGTCCCCATGAGCTATGATAGACTAAGAGATTTTCAGGGCAGGGATTATGGTTTGTTCACCGCTGTGCTCTCTGGTCTAACACATGGTGGCTCCTGGCATGTATGGTAGATAACAAATGCTTCTGGAATGAATGAATAAATTATTGAATAAATAAATGAATTGAGAGTCTGGGCTACCTAACGTGCTTCCTTGAGCTACTCTGAAATATTTTTGTAGGAAAAATTGAAGCAAATATTCAATTACTCTGTATTTAGTTGAACCAGAATTGAGGAGTATCATGCTTGATTGTCACACTCTTATTTTGTACATTTACTGTTGTCAAATTTAAGAAACTATTTTCCTCGGGTGCCTGGGTGGCTCAGATGGTTAAGCACTTGCCTTCGGCTCAGGTCATGATCCCGGGGTCCTGGGATTGAGTCCTGCATCGGGCTCCCTGCTCAGTGGGGAGCCTGTTTCTCCCTCTGCGTCTCTCTCTGTCTCTTATGAATAAATAAATAATAATAAAAAGAAACTATTTTCCTCTTAATTGTTGAAGGACTAGGCAAATCAAATATGTTAGTAATTATTGAAATTGGAGAACTCCATCTTAAGCTTCTATTTTCAGTATGCAGAAAAGTAGTGTAAAACAAAACCCTAATAAACATTTGTAGTCATCCTTTTAGTAGAATTTGGGAAGGAAAAAAGTGAACTCTGCAAAATACTTTATCATTTAAAGCTTCCTGTTGCAACTTTTAATTTCCTCTTTTTTAAATCATTCTCTAACTGTGGTGATGTTTAGTGTTTGGAGCAGTTGCTCATAAGATAGTGCTCCAACAGAAACAATTCAAAGACTTCTTTGGGATACTTTTGTGCCAGTTATAAGATACAGTAGGAGGCACCTTCCAGATGTCCTCTGAAGAGCCTGCCCTCTAGTGATAGAGTTAAACATGCCAGCAAATATGTTTTTCAAAATCAACTTTCCCACTGTGTTCTGTTCTAAACGTCTAAGTATGACTGTCCAAAATACATCTGCATCTGCCTGATCATTGAATCTGTTCTATGCAGTCCACATAATTAGCTTCACATCTCTTCTTTGAAACAGGATTTCAACCACTTCTTGGGAGTTTGGTTTCCCACATATGTATAGCTCTGTTGGCAGTAAGCATTACGCAGTGCTTACGAGCATAATGACTTCCAAAACTCAGCTTTTAGGTGAATGCATTATAATTCTTGTTAAATGAGTCTCAACCTCCCTACCTCATAACTGGAGCCTTTCAACATATGTTATTTCCCTTGCTCTCCCTAAGAGTTGCCTGTGAAGTTAACATGGAAATCGAGGTTTCAAATGTCCCAGTATGGATTTAGCTATCACCGGTAATGCCAAAGGGACCAGATGGCTTGTGCTTAATAAACTGGACTATGATGAAGGCTTCCTGTTTCGGAGATAAAATTAGGAAAGGAAAATAAAAGCATTGCACTGTGGAGTTATCCAGGTGCTAAATTTTGTTCATTTAATGGATCATGTTTATATAGAGATAATTCCTGTCCTTATTGTGGGTTTTGGGTTTCTAATATGTCCTTCTATAACATGGGTATAGTATTGTAGTTCACTTTTAAATGTCTCTGTTGGGCTAAATCAACATTTATAGAACCTGTGTTGGTCACCAAAGCATGTATTAGGGGAATTTTATCAGTCTTTGAATTTTAAAAGTAGAAAAATTATTGTTATAGGGAGTAGTTACTTTTGAGAAACAATGTACAGTTTAATATTATATAGGCTTTACAATTTGCCAGATCATCTCCTAAATACTTTATCTATATATGAACCCATTTAGTCCTCACGGTAAACCTGCGAGATAGGTATCTTTATTAGCCCATTTTACAGTGAACACACTTAGGCTCTGAGAGGTTGTATAGCTTGCCTAGGTCACAGAGCTGCTGAGCAGCAGAGATGGGTTTTGACCTAGTCGAATTTGACTGTGGATCCAGTATCTTTATTTATTGCCTTAAACTGCCACTGAAGACAGAAGAACTTATTTGCATGATTTGCACCCCTACGTGGCATCCGTGCATGCTAGATTAAGGTTTTGAATGGCCTCACTGTTATGTCCTGGCATCATAGGCTATCTCCTACTCATGCTCAGGCATAATTATTCATTCACATGGGAGTCGTAAATCCTCTCCCAGACTCAGTGAAATCTGAATGTCTTCCCCTTACTGCTGATATGAAGGGTTAATGTGTTTGAATCAATTAAGTCAGCACCAACAGAGAAATCACTAAGTAACCGACAGGCATCATCATCCTTCTCAAAGGGAGGCCTTACCCAAGTCTCATCTTTTTTCTTGCTATTTTTTTTAAATTGTGATTTAACTTCTACACCATGAAGGATGCATGTATTTAATACAGATTAGTTTTTACACTCAAGTAACCATAACCAAGATCAAGCTATAGAGAATTTCTAGCACCCCAGACAGCTCCCCAACATCCTTTCCCGGTCAAATACCCACCTACTCTTCTCAAGGGATAACCATTATTCTGATTCTATCACCATAGGTTAGTTTTGCCTGTTCATGAACTTCTGTAAGCTGAATGTTACAGGAGGGGCTCTTTTGCATCTGACTTCTTTTGCTCAATGTAATTTCTGTGAGAGTGATCCATGTTGCTTAGTTTATTCTCTTTTTATTGCCGAATAGTTTTCCATTGTATGAATATGCTACAATTTATGTATCCATTCTCCTATTGATGCACATTCTGGTTGTTTCCAGGTTTTGACTATTACAAATAAAGCTGTTATAGGTGATGTTGTGTATGTCTGCTTATGGACATATGCATTCTTTCTTCTGGACATTCTCTTGTGACAAGAATTAGTGAGGTATTGGACAGTCCTATATTTAGCTTCAGTAGACATTGATAAACCATTTTCCAATATGGGTGAACAAATTTACACCCCCACCAACAATAAATGAACCTTTTAGTTGCTCTCCCTCCCAAGGCTTGGTCTTTTTAAGCATTCTTGTGGACGTGTTCACTCTTATCTGGCTCTCACTCAGGATATGGCACCCACTTAGTTTGCTGCCTTCAAACTGGTTTCTGCCTAGAACCTGGTTCCACTGAAATCTAAATCTTTTTCTTTGCCAATCAATGTCATTTTTCTAAGGGGCTATCCACCCTTCAGGTACAGATGGTACCTTTTTGCCAAAATTAAGTATATAATGATAAAAAGGACAACAATGAAAGCAAACAGTGATTGTTTATGAAGGGTCACATAACTGTCCTAATGCTTTATGTACATAATGTCATTCGATCCTCACAACAAATTAGATAACATTATAGTCCTATTTTACTAATAAGGAAGACTAATAAAGAGAAATTAATCTTCCCACTTGCCCATTTCCATCCACCCAATGGGAGTTAAGATTTACTCTCAGGAAGTCTGTTTTGGGAGCATTAAGTGCTCCTGTGGGAAGGTCAGGGCTGACATTCTGTTAGTCTGTGCCTGTCCCACAGGTCTGATGAGACCAACTTGACATTCAAGATTTCTATTGTCACATCATACCCACTTTGATAACTGGATCCCTATCATTTATGTGTCTTAAAATCAGGTACTACTCAATTCCCAGGTGATGATGGAGGCCCTCCTTTGTCCCTTTATTTGCTTTGGATGAATCTCTTAAAATCCTGTTCCCAACTCCCCTACCACTTAATGTCCAGCTTTCCACTCTTGACTCCCAACATCATTGTAGGTCACTACATATACCTGGCATCTGATTTCCTGCTGAGCTTATTTATTAAGAAATCTGTAGCAACACAAGAGAGTCATTGTCAGTTGTGTTACAGGGTTTTCTTCTCTTCTGTGTCATCATACCTTCTGGGTACCATGCTCTGCTTGTTGGTCATCATAACCTGAAGTTGGCTCTGCTCTGTCGCTTCCAGATTTATTCTGTATTCCAGCTGGAAGATGTAGAGAATCCAGCCCTTGTTTCCCTGCCTTTTCTCACTATAGTAAACAGGACTCCTAACTTCATTTTTCCCCCATGTATAGATAATTTAGATATATCTGTAGATATATATTTTTGTTACATCTGTAGATATGTTTTTCTCCTTAACTCTTCAGAACTAGCTTATACTCTTGACCCAAAATTGTTTTTTTTTTTTGTATTCATTCTCTTTATAATGCTTCCATTCTTATCTGATTTTTTTCTGTCTCTCTCTCTCTCTCTCTTTAGCCACATTCTTACTTTTCAACTCCTTTAATAATTTACTTCTCAGAATTTTAGAAACTTTAGAAAATAAATGCAGCAAGGATCCTTAGAAAACATCTGAGAAGGTCTAGAAAAAGTGTAGACCTTTTTAACTATACATATATTTCCCTACTCTTTTCAAGAATGCTAAGACATTGGCTGAAGAAAGAAACAGATAGGAAGAGACAGCACTTCTCTTAAATCTGGGATCAGGGATTTTTGTCACTATAGTAGCTATGTTTAATTTTGCTCATGTTTCAATTCTGTAGTGCTTATATGGTCATATTGAAATAAATTAATAATCACATTACTTATTAGTATTAATTTGAATGTCTGTTTTTTCTTTTTCTTTTTTTCAAAAACCAGATTTTTTATTTTTACTTTTTTTTTCAAAAACAAAAAAGAGTTTGTTTTTGAAAACAAAACTTGTAGGACCTTGTTTTAGGTCTTCAAGTTAAGAAGGCATTGGATGAATAGACTGCATAATGGCGTTCGTTTGTTTTTTAAAAAGTTTTGCTTCTAGATTTTGGGACTTTTAGTTCCTCTTTATACAAAGCCCTTCGAGGCTGATTTCCCACGTAGCCAATGAAACTTAAGCTCTGGATTCTTCCATTACACAAACTCCTTTCAAGGTCTTGGGCAGCTTCCCAGTAATATGTTAACACGGGTCTTGGGTATGCAACATTTGCAAAAGTAGAAACATTTAACTCCATTTGATTAAGACTGTGATTTCTTTCCACTCTGATATTCTGCAAAGTTGCTTTTTTTGTATATAGTATTATTGTTAGAGTAGAATTTTGGGGATTCATCTAAAAGGGGAAGTTGACTTGAGGCTATGTTCAATACGGATATAATGAGATAAATGCACATGGTTTGAAGTCAATTATGTTACTCTATATGCTCTGAGGTGCAGAATGATGATTCTCTTATCACTAACTGTGCCCACCCCCCGAATGTCCTGATATGCAGATAGAAGGTCAGTGATTTAATCAAGAAGTGCACATGTTCTAAATTCTCAGCAGCTGTGAAATATATCAATAGTAGAAGAAAAACAAGGTTTGAAATACAAAGAACCAGATAATGGTAAATGGAAACTTCAGTTTACTAAGAGTGAAAATTATAAAAAGAGGATTTAGTTCTCATTGATACCTAGTCAACACAGAGATTCTCTTCTGTCCAAAGAAGAAAAAAAAAGATGGAGCACTCAAATTTTTAAAAACATTATCATATATGATAAATATACATTTATATACATTTATATACATTTATATACATTATATACATTATATACATCAATATAAATATACATTTATATTGATAAATATACATTTATCATATATGATAATATTTTTGATGGGACTCTTAGGAAATAGAATTTATCAGAATTTCTGTAACAGTGAAATAAATGCATCAGTGTGTGATGCCACATATTCTACTCAGTCTGATGTTTTAGAACATGTTGTACAGCATCTGACACCTTTTATCCTGAAATGGGTTCCCAGAAAAAAATGGCAAGGAAATTGCCAACAATGCAGAGAAATAACCTAAAGAAACAAGTGTTGTCTTAAAAAAAATTCTATCCATAATTATCTATAAGACAATATTAATTGTAGAAAAAGCATGTCAGATAATTTATTAACAAAATATTATCTGCTTTTTAAAATTTTTAAATGTGGCTTTTATTAGTTTCTTTTTTAAGCTTGTGGATTATTTTTTCTTGTTCAAATTAATGTTCATATTTTCCCTTATTTTCTTATGGAAATCCTGTTTCAGGACTCACAAATTTGTATTTTTTTTTGAAGATTTATTTATTTATTTGAGAGAGCGAGAGAGAAAGCTTGTGTGCACGAATGGGGGGAGGGGCAGAGGGAGAGGGAAAGAATTGCAAGCAGACGCCTTACTGAGCAGAGAGCCAGATGTCCTGAGATCATGACCTGAGCCGAAATTAGGAGTCTAGTGCTTAACCAACGGAGCCACCCAGGCACCCCACAAATATGTATTTAGTCCTAAAGGCTATGGATAGGAAAGTAAAGTAGGTTTCTACTTCTGGCATATAAGATCTAGAATTTGGGATGTTTCAGAATTGACATGGAACAAGAAGTGTTGTTACGAGATGTTTTGAAAGGAACAAGAAAAAAAAGCAAAGATGACCACTTTATTAGAAAGATGGCACTGATGAAAGGGGACCTAATGAGCTGTTATTTCGGAATTTATCCACCTTTAGAAAATTATCTGTCTGGGTTATGCCTGGCCTGGAATATTGTTCATTGTTAACTGCACCAGTGGCACCCTGTGGTGAGTCAAATGGAACTTTTTAAATCAAAATTTCTTGTGACTTGAGATCAAACAGAAGCATAAAGTGCTGAAAGATGGCCCCAGGGGATTCTGCTGTCCCAGCTGTACTAAGGTACTAAGTGCTGGCAAAGGAAAAAAATCACAACAGACACTAAAACCACCAACAAGAAAAGTAGGAAAGGCCATGCTAGAAATCTGAGGTTCCTTCTAGCATAAAATTAACTTTTCAAATCCAAGTTTTCAGTATCTATATAAATGAGCAAGAGATCTAGCCAAGGTGTTATTTTTAATGCCATATATATGGCATTAAAATATGTATATTTTATTTATATATATAAATATGTATGTATATATGTATTTTATATATATTATGTATATATCCAAAAAAAAGTTGAAAACAACTTGTTACTTTGAGTCTCTAAAATACGTTTAATGTCATTATTTCACATTTAGCTCAATTTTATCACTGTAAAGATACCTAGCTGAAAAATCAGTAATCTTTACCAAGTATGCGTCGTGCCATTTGATTGAATTTTACCCCCCAAAATTTTTTAACAGTATGATTTTTTTTTCTTACACTAATACATTATCATATAGGTGAAGTTGACTGAATTTATGCTAAGTATTACCCTTCTCATTTAGGAGAATATTAAGCTGTTACTTTCTAATCAATAAAACAAGGAAAATACACTTAAGGTTAAAATCACTTGGTATTTTTCCTGCAAATAGCTACATATGGGAGTCTCTTTGATTTTCACAGCTGCTATTCCATTTTTTCTTTGACATTAACTCACTTTTAAAATCTTTTTTTTTTTAATTTTATTTATTTATTCATGAGAGACAGAGAGAGGGGGAGAGAGAGAGAGAAAGAGAGGCAGAGGGAGAAGCAGGCTCCCAAGGAGCAGGGAGCCCGATGCGGGACTCGATCCCAGGACTCTGGGATCATGACCTGAGCCGAAGGCAGACGCTTAACCATCTGAGCCACCCAGGCACCCGACATTAACTCACTTTTAAGTGACAGTTATTTTTTTTATGTTTCTCCAGGTTTTTACAAAATGAGGCTAAATTATATGTTCCTCACTAAAAATGAGTAAAATTCTATTTTTACAGGTAAACCAGGTGCCATTGAAATAACTGATTAAGTATTAATAGTCCTAAAAAAAGAATTAATAGTCTTGTACATTATTTGATTTTTATAGTTTTATTTTACTTTCTAATTTCATTCACTCTTCTGTATCCCTTCACCCTGTGTGTTTGATCAGTATCTTTGTTAAAAAGAAAAAAAAAAAAGCAACATGGTCTTTTACAGCATTGGATGATTTATTGCACCATTACACCACTAGAACGACAATATTTTTTGTGAATTTTAACATAACAGATCATAAAGGCATTTGACTCCCCCCACCCAGGACTATTTAAGCAATAAATCTTTGAAATTGATAAGATAGAATGTTTTAAATATGGAAACTTAAGGAGAACTGATATACAGTACATGGGCTTGAGTTACTCTTCCGTATGTATTTTTGCCTTAAATAAAATAGATGATTACTGCTGAGGATGGAAAGAAATTAAAGTCTAAGTCGATTAGAAGTAAACAAACAGGACATCTTATACATCTTAGTATGAGAGTTGTATAATAGAGCATTTTTACAATGGAAAGCAAATGTCTTTGCTTTTCATACAAAGGAACTACATATTTCATTTATTATTCCTTTGAACAAAGACTTTCTGCTATATTGTATCTAAGCTAGTTATATAGAATAGTATATAGAATTTATCCAAGAAAATCAAGGACAAAGGACAAAAATCACTGTACTGCATGTTTTTGAAAATGTATTGGGGGATTATATATGAATATATTTAAAAAGCTGAATATTATCAATATAAGATCAGTGATTCAGATTGAGAAGATATTATAATGGCTAATAAATGTAATATCATGTCCACCCTCCCTAGTTGTGAGGAAAATGCAGTATAAAGCAATCAGGTTAGGAAAATAATAAAGAGATTATTAATAGCCCCAATATATTAAGGATGAGGTAGAAGAGACATTACAGGTAGACATCTCTAATGATGCAAATTTTTAGAAGGTCAATTTGGCACAACTTAAAGTGGTCATACCATATGATAGAGAAATTTTACTTATTTTTATTTCTCTTCAGAACCTTGATACATTTGCAGGTTTCACCTCCAGTGAATGGCCACGGTTTTATAATATTCTAAAAGCCCTACATTCTCTGGACTCTGCTCTTTTCTCCTCCTAGCTGCCCATTCCTCACTGTTCCAGCTCCATGGGTCTCTTTGATGTTCCTCCACCATGTTAGTTTGATTCCAGCTTGAAGACTTGTTCTAACTTCTCTATCTGGAATGTTCTCCCCCCATATATCTGTTCAGCTAACTTCTTTACCTACTTTGGCCTTTGCTCACATCTTACAATCTCAGAGAGGCTTACCTTGGCTTTCCTACTCAGCATTGTATGTCCTTTCCTACCATTTCCCCTCCACAATGTCAGTCTTTTTATTATTTTTCAGTGATTTATCCCTAGTGTTTAGAACCCACTTTAACATATATTTATTATATAGAAGCATTATGTACACAAAAGTTTTCCCTATTTTAGCATTGTTTAGTGATAAAAGAAATCTAGAGATATCCTAAATGTCCATCAGGATAAGCCATAGTTATGCTCATTCCAGGAAATATTATACAAGATTTTTTTTAAGATTTTATTTATTTATTTATTTGAGAAAGAGAGAGAGCACGCACGGATTGGGGGAGGGGCAGAGGGAGAAGGAGAAGGAGACTCCCCACTGAGCAGCCTGAGGCGGGGCTCGAACCCAGGACCCTGAGATCATGACCTGAGCCAAAGGCAGGTGCTTCCCACTGAGCCACCCAGGTGCCCCAGGAAATATTATACAAGATTTCAATTAATGTGGAAGAGTTATACATTCTCACATAGAAAGATACCAGAGAGGATATCCTCTTGTTGGATTATCTCCTTTATTATTATATAGTATCCTTCTTTGTCTCTTGTTATAGTCTGTTTTAATTTTTTTCCTTTATCACTACTTTTTGCCATTTTATTTACTGTGTATCTCGGTTTGGACCTCCTCGGGTTGATTTTTTTGTGGGGAAGTATCTCTCTGCCTTCTGAATCTGGATATCTGTTTTCTTCCCCAGCTTCAGGAAGTTTTCAGCTATTTTTTCTTCAAATAAATTTTCTGTCCTTTTTCTCTCTCTTCTTCCGGGATCCCTACAACACAAACGTTACTACACTTGATGGAGTCACAGAGTTCCCTAAGACTGTTCTTAATTTGCATAATTTTTTTCCTCTCATTTACTCAGCTTGATTACTTTCCATTTCTCTGTGTTCCAGGTCATTAATTCATTTCTCTGCTTCCTCTAGTCTGCTATTTACTCCATCAAGTATATTTGAAATTTCAATTATTGTGTTCTTCATCTCTGATTGGTTCTTTTTTATTTCTGTGTTAAGGATCTCACTGATGTCTTCCACTCTCTTCTCAAGTCCAGTGAGTAGCTTTATGATCATTACTTTAAATTCTCTATCAGGCATATTGCTTATCTCCATTTAACTTAGGTATCTTGCTGTGATTTTTGTCCTGTTCTTTCACTTGGGACATACTCCTCTGTCTCCTCATTTTGCCTGACTCTCTGTGTCTATTTCTCTGGATTAGAAAGTCAACTTGGTTTCTTGCTCTTGAAAGTAGTGGGTGGGGCATGCACTTTTAACAAGACAGTGCTGGTTCTCTTCCACAGAGGACAAACAGCTGCTGTGGTGACTGGGGCCAACTGGCTGCTCAACAAAACATACATGGGCAGGTGGGGGTGCACCTTTAACAAGTGTGTTGAAGGTGTGTTCAAAGGAGATTGGGAAATGCAGTGTTGGCAAGGTTTGTTCTGGTCTTCTTGGGTACGGGGTCCACAGAGCTGGGACTGAGACAAGACTGGCTGGAGGGGGCAAGGTGCAATGTAAGCAAATTAGGTCTGAATGCCAGCACTTCACTGGTTCCTACAGGGGGCATGTGATTATGCTGGGGGGGTGGGTGGAGGAGGGAAGTGGCATTTGCCAGCTCCTTTCTTCCTGGAGAAATCTCTTGGCAAACTCTGAGATGAGTGGCTAAGTCTTCTTCTTATATGCCCCAGGTGTCTTTTAAACCGCTGCTTCTGAGCTGTATCTCTGTGGGCTGTTTGTTGTATTATCTCTTTAAGGGCAGGGATTCAGTTTATTGCCCCTTCCTGGCTCTCCCAGAGCAGAGCCCACTAATTTTAAATTTCCAGGCCTTAGGTTTGTCTGGTTGTAAGAAATCATGAAATTCAGCCCTTACAATTTCCAAAGCCAAATGCTCTGTGGATTCTTCTTCCTGTGCAGGTTCCCTGGTGTGATCACGTGTCTCACTTCTCTCCACACCTGCGGCTCCCTCCCGCCAGCAGCCAGACCCGCGGGGTTTAAGTCCTCAACGAGTCTCTGCCCTTCCTACCCTCTTCAGTGTGGCCTTTTCTCTTCGTTTAGGTGTGGAGTTTGTTCTGCCAGTCTTTGGGTCATTTTTAGGATTATTTGCACTGATGTGTATTATTTAGTTGTAGGATAAGGTGGGTTTAGGGTCCTTCTGCCATCTTCCCCAGAAGTCCCAGATAGTAAGAATTTCTATAAACATTAATAGAATCTTGTGATGAAAAGATATGAAAGTAACTAATTTATAAGACAACATATAAACTGTTATCTAAAGTATATGAGAGTACTAGCCATGCATTGATGAAGAAAAAAACCTTTAAACATATAAACAGCCCTACAAAGGCCTTGTGATGCAGAAGGAGCTGAGTTGATTTTTAGAATTAGTGTGGCTAGAGTTTTGTGAACTAGAAGTGTATGAATGAAATGTGAAATGATTAAAGTTTGTTTAGGTCATAAAAAGGACTTTGGATTTCTAAGTGGATTATGATGTCAACTAAGAACATCATTCAAGGGACAAAATTATCACTTGTGTTTTGAAAAAAAAATTATTTTGGCTACTTGTGAAGAGTTTATTGAAGGAGGAATCATCTATGTAAGCAGAAGAACTAGTTTGGTTATGGCCATATTTTAGATGAATTAGAGTATGGACAGGCAAGGTGAGAGATTCATGAATATTTAAAATGCATTTTGGAATTAAAACCTACAGAGATTATTGATGGATTGACTACTAAAGGTAGAAAAATAGAGACATAGAATATGACTGTGTTTTGGTTGAGAATTGGAAGTGTTTTATGATTAACTGTGCTGGGGGAAACATAGGAAATACAAAAGTTTTATCTAGGATATGTCTAAGAAATGGATGGAAATGTGAGGACAGATGGATATATAGATAGAGGAGAGCTCTGAAGAGTAGCCTTATAGAGATATATATTTGGGAGTTAACAAAAGAGAGGTGATAACTCAAACCACAGCATGGCTGATGCCACTAAAAGAATATAGGTGAAAAGTGAGTGTCAGGATTTGGGGCACCAAGAAACTACAGCATAAAGTTTTGTTGGAATGTAAGCCAACAGCACAAAGATGGTAGGAACTGTCAGTGAGGGAGAAAGAATGTGTCATTCGCAGTTGTACCTCCTGAACTTGTACTTGCCATTCCCACTCCCTATAAAGCTCTCCTCCAGGAAGCTGTTTTTTTTTTTAAGATTTTTTTATTTATTTGATAGAGATACAACAGTGAGAGAGGGAACACAAGCAGGGGGAATGGGAGAGGGAGAAGCAGGCTTCCCATCTAGCAGGGGGCCCGATGCGGGGCTCGATCCCTCATGACCTGAGCCGAAGGCAGACGCTTAACGACTGAGCCACCCAGGAGCCCGTTTGTTTGTTTGTTTGTTTGTTTATTTAAATTCAATTAGCCAACATATAGTACATTATTCATTTCAGGTGTAGTGTTCAATAATTCATCACTCAACAGAAAGCTGTTGTACGGCCATTTTCTTTTTTTTTTTTTAAGATTTTATTTATTTATTTGACAGAGAGAGCATGACCACAAGCAGGGGGAACAACAGAGGGAGAGGGAGAAGCAGGCTCTCCGCTGACCAGGGAGCCCCATGTGGGGCTCAGTCTCGACTCTGGGATCATGATCTGAGCTGAAGGCAGAGGCTTAACCAATGGAGCCACCCAGGTGCTCCTGTATGGTCATTTTCTTTATCTTTTCAAGTGCTTCCTCAGTTATAACCTATACTTTTCTGCTTTATTTCTCTTTCTAGCAACATCTAACATATTTTCTAGTTTATTCAGTTGTTTATAAAATGTCTCCCCTCATTAGAATATATGACCCAAGGAAGCAGGGATTTTGTTTTGTTTTTAAAACTGCCATAACTCCAGAACTTAAAGCAATGTTGGATATATTGGTGATGTCTAATAATTTTTGGAATTACATAGAAACAATTCTAGAATTTAATAGAAATTATAATAATTGATGTTGGGATTTAATGGAAAAATTATATAGGACTAGTAGATATTGATGCAAGATGGAAATGGTTTTAAGAATGAATGGGAATGGGGCGCCTCGGTGGCTCAATCAGTTGAGCATCAGATTCTTGATTTCGGTTCAGGTCACTGATCTCAGGGACCTGGGATTGAGCCCCACCCACATCAGGCTCCACGCTCAGTGGAGAGTCTGCTTGAGATTCTCTCTCATCTCCCTCTGCCCTCCCTGTACTCTCTCTTTCTCTCTTAAATAAAAAAAAAAAAATTAAAAAAATAAATGAATGGGAGCTGTGGGAGCTGAGGAAATGGAGACTGCATATATATAACCAGCTATTATATATAACCAGTTCATAGGCTTCTGTTAATCCCATGTGCTCCGGAGTAACCAAGCAAGGCCACCAATGGTTACTAAGTACATCTTAAAAAACCATGCATATATTGTAGATTCTTTGGTGGATTCTTATTCCTGAAGGTTATACTGAGTGAGGTAGCAAATGAATACAGAAGTCAGAAAGAAAATGACATGGTTTTTTTTGGAGGGGGGGCAAAATTCAAGTCTGAATATCCTGATTTCAGAAGGCTTTATTTAGAACAATGATTAAAAAAATGCTGCTAAAATAGACATAGTAGTGGTGTTTTCAGGCTTGAGTAAAGACTCATTCACCAGATATTTTTATATCTCTCTGAAGCTAATTTCCTTGGGCTCAGTTGTAGAGATGTAAGTAAGGTATGCTTTAGTAACTTGAGTTTTGGAGAAAAAAGGAAAATGATTTGATTTTCTAAGCTAGTTGATATTTTAGAACCAATATAAATATAAAATTTAATTGGAATAAAAATAAATAATTAAATATCTGTCTAACCCAACCACAACACACACACACAGTCTCACAAGTATGCTGACATAGAAGCACATGGGTACTAGAGGAAATCCCTGTGCTTTAGACACTTAAGAGAGAAAAGGGAAACTATTTGAAGGAAATTTTAGGAAAAGCTGCAAAGAGTTGAATGTATATTTAACTATGCTTTGCCAAGAAAAAGCATAATAATCAATGTTGTTTATTTATGAAATGTTATACTGTTATCCTTAGGAAGATCCATGCTGATCTAATGACTTTTTTTTTTTTTTAAACCAATTGCCTCATGACTTTGAGAGTGATTTACCTGTCCAGAGTCAAAATGGTCCTATAGCAGTTTGCCTCTTAGAGCCCGAGAGAGCTCCCATGAGCACCCATAGCTGCCAAACCACCACACATTCCATGGTTCCGAGTGAGGTATTTGTGAAGTAAAGTATTTAAAGTGAGTGGAACAGTTTTTCTGTCCCTCAGGATGGGTGGAGTTCTTGCTTAGCTCCTCATTCCATCCACCAAGCAGTTTCCAGTGTGATTTCACCTGAAGATACCGTTTGTATGGTTTACTCAAAATAGGTCTCCCCTGCCTCCTTTAAGTGATCTGCTTTCCATGAAGGGAGAGAAAACCCTTACATCTTAGAGTACTTTGAGGCTGGTCACAAATGGTCTTTAAATACTGTTACTACTGTCCGCTGCTTGACATGAAAATTGAACAAGGTCAACACAATATTGATCAGTTTTATCTTTTCTACAAATTAATACTATTTCTTTTCTAGATTCTAGTTTTTCTCTCATGTACTATAAACATAATCTGAATTCTCATTTCCATATATTATTTTGAAAATGTTCTTAGACACACTATGTCAGACAATAAGATTATGAATATCATTGAATAAGATTCATGTTTGTGAATGACTACTATGTTTTAAGTTTGTTTTTTGTCATGGCATTAATTAGTTTGAATTTCTGTTGCCTTCATTAGAGTCATGAATATCTGTTAGTGACTTGAATGAGTATATATGAGAAAGTTTAAGTGCTCTGTGGTATTATTATAAATATTGTTGCATACTAATATTCAAATTCATACATATGCTAGTATTTCAAACAACTATATTTCTAAAGGGAATATTATTATGATGCAACATTTTAGTCCATTTGGTTTTACACTGAATGAACAAAGGATCATCTAATTCTCTAAACTCCCTAAGAAAAAATCATATTGAAAGTGACAGCGAAGTTTGGGGCACCTGGGTGGCTCAGCCGTTAAGCGTCTGCCTTCTGCTCAGGTCATGATCTCAGGGTCCTGGGATCGACCCCCGCATTGGGCTCCCTGCTCGGTGGGAAGTCTGCTTCTCCCTCTCCCACTCTCCCTGCTTGTGTTCCCTCTCTTGCTGTCTCTCTCTCTCTGTCAAATAAATAAAATCTTAAAAAAAAAAAAGAAAGAAAGTGACAGTGAAGGAATACACATGATGCAGATGTGACTTACCTGTAGTCATAGAATCTCTACAGATATTTTAACCTTGAAAAGAAACCTTTAAGCAGAAGATTTATTCCCAACATAATTTGGTTATCCATTTACGAGCCTGGAGCTTACATGTTTTTAGAATAAGTAGTCATGTCTGTCTGTCTCTGTCTTTCTACCCATACACATGCACTCACGGAGAAATATCTATATTTTTTATATTTATTTGATCTATAAACCTTGAAAATTCTCACTGTATATCCAGGGCATTTCTGTTTTCTTCATTCACTTCTCCTTAAAAATAAAATAAAAATCAGTCAGGGATCTCTAATAGCAAGAAAAGTAAAGATTTTAAAAGCTTAACCTTCTTACAATTATTTTTGCTCTAGATTTTTGTGTTTAGAGTAGGTTGTTCTTGCCCCTTTAAAAAAAGAAAACAACATGAAGGAGGAAAGGGTGTGGAAAGAGAAGGAAATACAAAAGGTGTGTAGCAGGGTATTTCGAAGTCACATTTCATTTTCCCTTAATTTTTTTTTCCCCAACCCTGTTTATCATTTGGTGGAAAATAAAACCAATCTGGATGTGAAACTAACAGACCAGTTGTGAAATTACAAAACTAGTAATGCATTCTAAGACTTAAGACTGGGGGATTTAAGGATTTGGTTTCAATATCCATTGAAATTAGACTTTCCTGTGTATATTTATTGATAAATAGCTGTGCCAGTTGAAAACTAAAGTAGCAACTTGGTGACAACAAGATGACGTGTGAATTACCCAAGCTTGAGAATAGCAAGTTGGAGGAAGAAGTTGAACAGTTGCAATTACAGTGTTGCAATTGACCTCCCATAGTTGGAAGGATGCCACTGACACTGCTGCTCACCTTGATTAACAAGCATCTTCGACAGCTCCTGGACCATTGAAAAGTAACATTTTACATTTTCAAGCTTGGTTATTAATTTAATCTGTGTAAACATTGATTCATAATCTGTAATGGGTGTGCCCATAATTTGAAATGAAAATGACATATGCAAACTGTGGAAATATGACAAACCAGCTACTCAAGTTTCCAGCAATCTAAACTGTGAAATATGTGCTCATAATGCTGGGTGAAAAAAGCATGCTAAAGCTGCTGATTGCCTTTTTAGAAAGTGCTGAGCGAAAGCTTAAACGGGAGTTTGTAACCCTCAGGGTGTGACTACCTCCTGGGGCAACGGAAAAAGTTTCGCTGTGGGCTGTGTGAAGACTGGCACCTGACACTTGTCCCCAGATGAAGGGAGGAATAGTCCTATTCTAAGGCACAGAAAATTGCCTGGAAGCCAATGTCCTGTTTTATAATCTTCTTTTATGAAGATAATGAAGACGATAATGGCCACTTTTTCTAGTACATTGGCCATATTGGGGTGGGGGTAGAGGGTAGGAAACTTGCTAACATAACATTTATTGAGTTTTGAGAGCATGCTACTTATTTTGTTATTGCAGAAAGGCCAGCTATGTGGGAGTTGCCAAGACTCCTGATCTACTCTCTTCTATGTATTAAAAAGAAGTTTTGAGTCTCCTTTCCATCTGTGGGAAGAGGGAAATGCAGTGCCTCTTCCTTTAGTAACACTGGGATTCTGAGGTTTCCCATCTGTTCTAGGAATGTTTGCTAAGATTCCTTGCTTCCACAAAACACTGCTTGCTGCCCTTCTCGCCTCTCTCTGAGTTGCTTTATCTCAGTTCTTGAATCCCTTGTGTGTACTGACAAGAAGAGGGAAGAGTAGGGGGCGGCCCTACTTCCTTTTAATACTTTCCAAAGTACAACTAACATGAGATGGATCCTGAAAATTGTGGGTAATGTTAGAGTGAGCACCAGGCACATTTCAGAAACCAATGCAACATTTAATACTTTATAAGCCAGCCTTATTTTTGAAAGTCTCTGTCTCAACCTGCTGTGGAATATTTTCCATGTACCAAGTTTCTTTTCCTTAGTTCCTCGTTCCCACCATTTTCTAAGCAATTTCTCTCCTTATACCTCTCTACTTTATCCCCTCTTCACTTCCCCTTTCCCCCATGCCAACTCCTTCAGGTTACCTCTCCTTTCTCTTTTTGGATTTCTTTTTAAAATCCAACTTTTTTTTAAATGCTGACTCATTTTAGACCTAAAGACACCTGCAGATTGAAAGTAAGGGAATGGAGAAACATTTATCACACTAATGGACGTCAAAAGAAAGCTGAAATAGCAATACTTATATTGGACAAATTAGACTTATTTAAAACAAAGACTGTAACAAGAGACAAAGAAGGGCATAATATAATCATAAAGGGGGCAGTTGAACAAGAAGATATAACAATTGTAAATATTTATGCACCCAACATGGAAGCACCCAGGTATATAAAACAATTAATAGCAAACATAAAGGAACTACTTGATAATAATATAATAGTAGTAGGGGACTTTAACATCCTGCTTACTTCAATGGACAGATCATTTAAAGAGAAAATCGACAAGGAAACAATGGCTTTGAATGACACACTGGACCGGATGGACTTAACAGATATATTCAGTACATTCTATGCTAAAACAGCAGAATAAAAATTCTTTTCAAGTGTACATGGAACAGTCTCAAGAATCTATACACTACTGCCATACTGATCTTTGACTGATATGAATAATTGGTACTAGGTGTTTAATAGCCAGACTCTGGAGTTAAACTTGGCTTGAATATTTCAAATCTATCACCCACTATCTGTTGACTATAGACAAAACATTCATCCTCGGTGAGCCTTTGCTTCCTCATGGGAAGTCATATGTGTCTGTAATTGAACCTCATTATTCACAGATTCTGTATTTGCAAATTCACTTTGTAGCCCTCCCACCTCCACAAAGAAGCCACTTGTCTGTTTAACACTGTGTTCTGGGGCCCATCTTTACACATCTAGATAGTTAAAGTATTTTGCTAAAAAAGGAAAAGGAGAGAGAAAGAAGGAAGGCTAAAAATTGAAGCCACTTATTCATTCTCTTCCCTCATCTGCTATCTTTTGCAAAAATATTCACAACAGTCCTTCAAGAAAGGTTATAATATATCCAATTTTCAAGTATGAAAATAAGGCTCTAAGGTATTAATGAAATGGCCCAATTCACACAACTACTATGTGGCAGAGCTTTTATTAAAACCGGTCTGTAAAGCCAGGGCTCTGTGCATGTGCATGCATGTGTGCATGCTGTCTTTATGTATGTTTATATAATATTTTAGACAAGACCCTGTATCCCTGTATCAAATGCACCATGCAGGACCACCATTCTTAAAAATAATCAGATAGAAAGTACAGAAGAGCTTATTGGTTGTCAAATGTTGTTAGATGAACAATTAAAGATTTTCTGAGTATTATCATGATTCATATCTGTTTTCAGATTGATTAAATTCCCTTATGTATCACATTTCCCTCTTTTTTTGCTCCTCATGGCCCACAGATGTCCTTTGACTATCACTATTGCAGACTTGGCCTTGAAAAGCAGGCAGCTTGGTCTGGGCTCAAGTCACCTTCTGTTGGTAGACTGTTTATGGGCTGAGAATGATACCAGCCCAGGGAGTGCAGTGCAGAGAGAAAACACACTCCTACAGACCCAAATACAGAGCCCATCTTGGTCTTCCACAGATCATTTGTCATATGGATGTTTTAAATACACCAGATGAGACAGTAATAGAGTATCTCTATTTACAAATGGTTTATTTAACTTTCCATTTCTAGCTTCTAGCCCATTTTTAACAGAAATGTGCAGAAACATTGTACATACCTGAATAAGAGAAAACAGGAGGGAAGAGTTAAAGATACAATTCAATGTGTAGTTAAGCCATCAGATAAATAAAAGTGATTTTTTTCTTATGACAAACAATGATAAAACACTGAATTACCAATAGTCAAAGTCAAAGTGAGTCAAAATACTCAAAAATAGTCAAAGTTAATGAATGGTTGATTTATTTGGGACACACACTCACACACACACACACACACACACACACACACACACACACACACACACACACACACACACAAATGGCCAGTGCCATAGGAGAAATCTCAACTACAAAGTAACCAGAAGTCCAGATTAAAAGAAGAGATGCTATTTTTTGTGAATCACTTGTAATTTTTAAATCTTTTATGTATCTCCATCTGTAATAGTTTGAATGGTGGCACTGAAAAGATGAATGTCAATGTCCTAACCTTCAGAACCTGTGAATATGAATTTATTTGGAAAACAAAAGGCTTTTTACAGATTTAAGTTAAAGATCATACTGGATGTAGGGTTGGTCCCAAATCCAATGACAGGTATCCTTATAAGAGAAAGGCCCAGGGAGATATGAAACTCAGACACACAGCAAAGAAGTCATATAAGGATGAAGGCACTGATTAGAATCATACAGGCCCTATGTAAGGAGGAGTGAAGTCACCAGAATCTGGAAAAGGAATGGAAGGATTGTTCTTTAGAGCCTTTTGCCTACTCCTTGATTTCAGACGTCCAGCCTCCACAGATGTCATAGAATAAATTTTTGAACCACTCATTTTGTAGTAATTTGTTATGACAGTTCTAGGAAACTAATCCTCTGCCTATATCTATAATAAGACTAATAATTGTAGGTGTTTGGTAAAAGTCTCACAACCTACAGTAGACATTTTCATGCAGAGATGGTATGTATACAAATTAGTGAAAATTTTATGGAAAGTCGTTGCCAATTGTAATCTGATTCATTTATTTATTTATTTTTATTTTTATTGTTATGTTAATGGCCATATATTACATCATTTGTTTTTGATGTAGTGTTCCATGATTCATTGTTTGTTCATAACACCCAGTGCTCCATGCAGAACGTGCCCTCTTTAATACCCATCACCAGGCTAACCCATCCCCCTACCCTCCTCCCCTCTAAAACCCTCAGTTTGTTTTTCAGAGTCCATCATCTCTCCTGGTTCCTCTCCCCCTCTGACTTACTCCCCTTCATGCTTCCTCTCCTGCTATCTTGTTCTTTCTCTTTTTTCTTAAAATATGTTGCGTTATTTGTTTCAAAAGTACAGATCTGTGATTCAACAGTCTTGCACAATTCATAGCGCTCACCGTAGCACATACCCTCCGCAATGTCTATCACCCAGCCACCCCATCCCTCCCACCCCCAACCACTCCAGTAACACTCAGTTTGTTCCTGAGATTAAGAATTCCTCATATCAGTGAGGTCATATGATACATGTCTTTCTCTGATTGACTTATTTCACTCAGGATAACACCCTCCAGTTCCATCCACGTCGTTGCAAATGGCAAGATCTCATTCCTTTTGATGGCTGCATAATATTCCATTGTGTATATATACCACTTCTTCTTTATCCATTCATCTGTCGATGGACATCTTGGCTCTGTCCACAGTTTGGCTATTGTGGACATTGCTGCTATAAACATTGGGGTGCACGTTCCCCTTCGGGTCCCTACATTTGTATCTTTTGGGTAAATACCCAGTAGTGCAATTGCTGGATCGAATGGTAGCTCTAATTTCAATTGTTTGAGGAACCTCCATACTGTTTTCCAGAGTGGTTGAACCAGCTTGCATTCCCACCACAGTGTAGGAGGGTTCCCCCTTCTCCACATCCCCGCCAACATCTGTCGTTCCCTGACTTGTTAATTTTAGCCGTTCTGACTGATGTGAGGTGGTATCTCATTGAGGTTTTGATTTGGATTTTCCTGATGCCGAGCGATGTTGAGCACTTTTTCATGTGCCTGTTGGCCATTTGGATGTCTTCTTTGGAAAAATGTCTGTTCATGTCTTCTGCCCATTTCTGGATTGGATCATTTGTTCTTTGGGTGTTGAGTTTGATAAGTTCTTTATAGATTTTGGATACTAGCCCTTTATTTGATATGTCATTTGCAAATATTTTCTCGTATTCTGTCGGTTGTCTTTTGGTTTTGTGGACTGTTTCTTTTGCTGTGCAAAAGCTTTTTATCTTGATGAAATCCCAATAGTTCAGTTTTGCCTGCCTTCCCGTGCCTTTGGCGATGTTTCTAGGAAGAAGTTGCTGCAGCTGAGGTCGAAGAGGTTGCTACCTGTGTTCTCCTTTAGGATTTTGATGGACATCTGTCTCACGTTTAGGTCTTTCAACCATTTGGAGTCTATTTTTTGTGTGGTGTAAGGAAATGGTCCAGTTTCATTCTTCTGCATGTGGCTGTCCAATTTTTCCAACACCATTTGTTGAAGAGACTGTCTTTTTTCCATTGGACATTCTTTCCTGCTTTGTCAAAGATGAGTTGACCATAGAGTTGAGGGTCCATTTCTGGGCTCTCTGTTCTGTTCCATTGATCTATGTGTCTGTTTTTGTGCCAGTACCATACTGTCTTGATGATGACAGCTTTGTAATAGAGCTGGAAGTCCGGAATTGTGATGCCGCCAGCCTTGCTTTTCTTTTTCAATATTCCTCTGGATATTTGGGGTCTCTTCTGGTTCCATACAAATTTTAGGATTATTTGTTCCATTTCTTTGAAAAAAGTGGATGGTATTTTGATGGGGATTGCATTGAATGTGTAGATTGCTCTAGGTAGCATTGACATCTTCACAGTGTTGGTTCTTCCAATCCATGAGCATGGAACGTTTTTCCATTTGTGTCTTCTTCAATTTCTTTCCTGAGTATTTTATAGTTTTCTGAGTACAGATCCTTTGCCTCTTTGGTTAAATTTATTCCTAGGTATCTTATGGTTTTGGGTGCAATTGTGAATGGGATCGACTCCTTGATTTGTCTCTCTTCTGTCTTGTTGTTGGTGTATAGGAATGCCACCGATTTCTGTGCATTGATTTTATATCCTGCTACTTGACTGAATTCCTGTATGAGTTCTAGCAGTTTTGGGGGGGAGTCTTTTGGGTTTTCTACATAGAGTATCATATCATCTGCAAAGAGTGAGAGTTTGACTTCCTCCTTGCCGATTTGGATGCCTTTGATTTCTTTTTGTTGTCTGATTGCTGTGGCTAGGACTTCTAATACTATGTTGAATAGCAGTGGTGATAGTGGACATCCCTGCCGCGTTCCTGACCTTAGGGGAAAAGCTCTCAGCTTTTCCCCATTGAGAATGATATTCGCTGTAGGTTTTTCGTAGATGGCTTTTATGATATTGAGGTATGTACCCTCTATCCCTATACTCTGAAGAGTTTTGATCAAGAAAGGATGCTATACTTTGTCAAATGCTTTTTCTGCATCTATTGAGAGGATCATATGATTCTTGTTCTTTCTTTTGTTAATGTATTGTATCACGTTGATTGATTTGCGGATGTTGAACCAGCCTTGCAGCCCAGGGATAAATCCCACTTGGTCGTGGTGAATAATCCTTTTAATGTACTGTTGGATCCTATTGGCTAGTATTTTGGTGAGAATTTTTGCATCCATGTTCATCAAGGATATTGGTCTGTAATTCTCCTTTTTGATGGGGTCTTTGTCTGGCTTTGGGATCAAGGTAATGGTGGCCTCATAAAATGAGTTTGGAAGTTTTCCTTCCATTTCTATTTTTTGGAACAGTTTCAGGAGAATAGGTATTAATTCTTCTTGAAATGTCTGATAGAATTCCCCTGGGAAGCCATCTGGCCCTGGGCTTTTGTTTCTTGGGAGATTTTTGATGACTGCTTCAATTTCCTTAGTGGTTATAGGTCTGTTCAGGTTTTCTATTTCTTCCTGGTTCAATTTTGGTAGTTGATACATCTGTAGGAATGCACCCATTTCTTCCAGCTTATCTAATTTGCTGGCATAGAGTTGCTCATAATATGTTTATAATTGTTTGTATTTCTTTGGTGTTGGTTGTGATCTCTCCTCTTTCATTCATGATTTTGTTGATTTGGGTCATTTCTCTTTTCTTTTGGATACGTCTGGCCAGGGATTTATCAATCTTGTTAATTCTTTCAAAGAACCAGCTCCTAGTTTCGTTGATCTGTTCTACTGTTCTTTGGTTTCTAGTTCATTGATTTCTGCTCTGATCTTTATTATTTCTCTTCTCCTGGTGGGTTTAGGCTTTATTTGCTGTTCTTTCTCCAGCTCCTTTAGGTGTAGGGTTAGGTTGTGTATTTGAGAGCTTTCTTATTTCTTGAGAAAGGCTTGTATTGCTATATACTTTCCTCTCAGGACTGCCTTTGCTGTATCCCAAAGATTTTGAACAGTTGTGTTTTCATTTTCATTGGTTTCCATGAATTTTTTTAATTCTTCTTTAATTTCCTGGTTGACCCACTCATTCTTTAGTAGGATGCTCTTTAGCCTCCATGTATTTGAGTTCTTTCCGATTTTCCTCTTGTGATTGAGTTCTAGTTTCAAAGCATTGTGGTATGAAAATATGCAGGGAAATATCCCAATCTTTTGGTACCGTTTGAGACCTGATTTGTGACCTAGGATGTGATCAATTCTGGAGAATGTTCCATGGGCACTAGAGAAGAATATTTATTCCGTTGCTTTGGGATGGAATGTTCTGAATATATCTGTGAAGTCCATTTGGTCCAGTGTTTCATTTAAAGTCTTTATTTCCTTGTTGATCTTTTGCTTAGATGATCTGTCCATTTCAGTCAGGGGGGTGTTAAAGTCCCCCACTATTATTGTATTGTTGTCAATGTGTTTCTTCGCTTTTGTTATTAATTGCCTTATATAATTGGCTGCTCCCATGTTCGGGGCATAGATATTTACAATTGTTAGATCTTCTTGTTGGATAGACCCTTTAAATAGGATATAGTGTCCTTCCTCATCTCTTATTACAGTCTTTGTTTTAAAATCTAGTTTGTCTGATATATGGATTGCCACCCCAGCTTTCTTTTCATGTCCATTAGCATGGTAAATGGTTTTCCATCCCCTCACTTTCAATCTGGGGGTGTCTTTGGGTCTAAAATGAGTCTCTTGCAGACAGCATATGGATGGGTCTTGTTTTTTAATCCAATCTGATAGCCTGTGTCTTTTGATTGGGGCATTGAGCCCATTTACATTCAGGGTAACTACTGAAAGGTATGAATTTAGTGCCATTGTATTGCCTGTAAGGTGACTGTTACTGTATGTTGACTGTGTTCCCCTCTGATCTTTGCTGCTTTTAGGCTCTCTCTTTGCTTAGAGGACCCCTTTCAAGATTTCTTGGAGGGCTGGTTTCGTGTTTGCAAATTCCTTTAGTTTTTGTTTGTTCTGGAAGTTTTTATCTCTCCTTCTATTTTCAATGACAGCCTAGCTGGATATAGTATTCTTGGCTGCATATTTTTCTCGTTTAGTGCTCTGAAGATATCTTGCCAGTCCTTTCTGGCCTGCCAGGTCTCTGTGGATAGGTCTGTTGCCAATCTAATATTTTTACCATTGTAGGTTACATATCTCTTCTCCCGAGCTGCTTTCAGGATTTTCCCTTTGTCTCTGAGACTTGTAGGTTTTACTATTAGATGTCGGGGTGTTGACCTATTATTATTGATTTTGAGAGGGGTTCTCTGTGCCTCCTGGATTTTGATGCCTGTTTCCTTCCTCACATTAGGGAAGTTCTCTGCTATTATTTGCTCCAATATACCTTCTGCCCCTCTCTCTTTTTCTTCTTCTTCTGGGATCCCAATTATTCCAATGTTGTTTCGTCTTATCGTATCACTTATCTCTCGAATTCTGCCCTCGTGATCCTGTAGTTGTTTCTCTCTCTTTTTCTCAGCCTCTTTATTTTCCATCATTTGGTCTTCTATATCACTGATTCTCTCTTCTGCCTCATTTATCCTAGCAGTTAGTGCCCCCATTTTTGATTGCACCTCATCAATAGCCTTTTTGATTTTGACTTGGTTAGATTTTAGTTCTTTTATTTCTCCAGAAAGCGTTTCTCTAATAACTTCCACGCTTTTTTCAAGCCCAGCTAGTATCTTTAAAGTCATGATTCTGAACTCTAGGTCCGACATCGTACTAATGTCCGTATTGAGTAGGTCCCTGGCTGACGGTACTACCTCTTGTTCTTTTTGCTGAGGTGATTTTTTCGTCTTGTCATTTTGTCCAGAGGAGAATAAATGAATGAGAGAACAAAATGCTAACAGGTTTACAACGTCCCCAGCAAATATACTGTATACAAATCAGAAAAGACCTGAAACCAGGGGAAAAGAAAGGGAAAGAAAGAAAAAAGAAAGAGGAAAAAAAAAGATAAAAACAAAAACAGAACAATACAAAAACAGCAGAATATGATCAAATATGATCAGGCTAGTGCATAGATCAGTGCCACACACTAGATTTTGGGCGTATTTTGGTCTGTTAGAAAAAAGTGCCTCCTAAAATTTTAAAGGAAGAAAGACATATATGTACAAAATAAGGGTTGATACAATGAAGGGATGGAAGATGACTGTAAAGATGAAAATTATAAAAGATTTTATAAAAGGACTTGATAAGATAAGAAGTTGTTTGAAAAAAGAAAGAAGAAGATTTAAGAAAAAAAAAAGGAAAAAGGGAGAGAATGTGATCAGGCAGGAGACTAGAATAGAGCCATACACTAGTGATTTAGGGTATATTTTGATCTGTTAGAAGAAACTATCTCAAAATTTTAAAGAGAGAACAACTTATATATATATGCCTAAAATAAGGGTAACTACTATGAAGGGATAAAATATGACTCTAAAAATGAAAAATAAAAAATGTTTTTTTTTTAAAAGAGATTGATAAGATGTTAGTTGAAAAAGGGAAAAAGAAAAATAAAAAAAACAGTTAACAAAAATTAACTTTGATGAACTAATGAATCATGGGAAAAAAAAGCCATGAATTCTATGTGCAGTATTCCCCTAGCGCTGGAGTTCTCCCGTTCTCCTTGATCGGTAAACTTGGTCTTGGCTTGCTGGCTGTTCGTGCTGATCTTCTGGGGGATGGGCCTGTTGCTGTGGTTTCCAAATATCTTTGCTGGAGGCTGAATTGCCCCGCCCTTCTCGGTACAGCCTTGGAGGACCAGGGCAAAAATGGTGGCCTCCCAATCTCCACCCGGAGGAGCTGAGAACTCGGGGCCCCGCTCCTCAGTGCGCCCCCAGAGAAAAGCAGTCACTCCTGTGTTCCCGGTCTCTGGCCACACTCCGTGCTCACCCGGCCTGTGACCGAGCGTTGCTATCTCTGACACCCGACCCCGTGTGGAGTCTCCAAACCCAGCAGATCCCTGCAGTGCGCTCCCGCGCCGCTCCTCCCCGGGAAGGAAGGGGAGTCTCCCTGGCTCTGCCGCTTGTTCGGTCCCTGCTGGAGGAGCAGTGCCCCGACTGGGCCGCGGATCACAGTTTATGGCCACCCCGAGCTGAGAGCCCACGCCTCGGCTCCGTCTCTGCAGCCGGCTTCCCCGCTCCGATACCTGGGAGCTCTGCCACACTCAGGCACCCCCGGTCTTTCTGTGACCCCAAGGGTCCTGAGACCACACTGTCCCGGGAGGATTCCACCCCCTGCTTAGCCACTGCAGCGACGTCCCTCAGCGGAGCCGACTTCTAAAAGTTCCGATTTTGTGCCCCGCGGCTCTATCACTTGCCAGAAGTGGCCGACGGAGGCCCCCCTCCCCCGCCGTCTATCCTCCCGAATATCACCTCGGATTCACTTCTCCGCACGTCCTACCTTCCAGTAAGTGGTCGCTTCTCTGTTCAGAGAGTTGTTGCTACTCTCCTCTTCGATCTCCTGTTGAGTACGTAGATGTTCAGAATGGTTTGATCCCTATTCAGCTGAATTCCTGAGACCAGACGAAATCTAGGTCTCCTACTCCTCCGCCATCTTGCTCCGCCCCTGATTCATTTATTTTTAAGATCATACTATTTGATAAAATAATTCTGCTTTTAGACTGTCTCTTATGAAATGATCAGAAACTTAGCTCTTAACACCTTTCCTTTAGAAATTCTCATACAGTTGGTCTGTAGTGGGGCCCAGGAATCTATATTTTTAATAAGTACTCTGATTGTTACCTGCCAGGTTTAAAAAAAAAAGTATTAAAATTTTGAATTTTTCTCTTTTATATATAAGGTATGAGAATCTACCACCTTTACTGATTTATTATAGAAATAAAATTGAGTATTAAAGAACTGGTTAATTGTGTTTATATTTGATTATGAAATCAAATGTATTTATTGGTTCTTTTTCACATTTTAAGTAGATTATACATTCTCTAAAATAATTGTGCATTTATTCATAATCAGAAACGAAGTCTGTAGAGATCATTATTCTCTAATGTGATCAGTAATATAATGATGTGTGTAAACAGGGAATAATAACAATAAATTAGCTTTACCTGAGTTGGGAGGTCATCCAGGATATTTTACAAGTTGATATTTATACAGAAACTTGAAGAAAGCAAGAACATTTCAGAGTGAGAATAAAAAAATCAAAGAAACAGAGATCTAAAAGTGCATGTTTTCATAATAATAAAATAAATTCTATAGCATGTTAGTATTTTTTATAAATTGTAGTTAACACACAGTATTACATTAGCATGGGTGTACCATATAGTGATTTGACAACTGTATATGTTATGCTATGCTCACAAGTGTAACTACCATCTGTCACCATACCATATAGTACATTAATATTTATGTTAGCTGAGTGTTATTAAAAAGGAGTCAGATTGGGCACCTGGGTGGCTCAGTTGGTTAAGTGACTGCCTTTGGTTCAGGTCATGATCCCGGAGTTCCAGGATCGAGTTCCGCATCGGGCTCCCTGCTCAGCAGGTAGTCTGGTTCTCCCTATGATCCTACCTGCTCTTGTGCTCTCTCTCTCTCAAATAAATAAATAAAATCTTAAGAAAAAAAAAGAGTCAGATTTTGCAGGGGCCTATATAGCAGAAGAGCATTTCTTAAGTAAAGAAGCAGTGTGACCAGATGAGTATCCTAGGAAGCTAGTCACAATGGGAGGATGAAAGAAGGGGAAGGGGCGCCTGGGTGGCTCAGTTGTTAAGCGTCTGCCTTCAGCTCAGGTCATGATCTGGAGTCCTGGGATCGAGTCCCGCATCGGGCTCCCTGCTCAGCGGGGAGTCTGCTTCTCCCTCTGACCCTCCCCCCTCTCATGTGCTCTCTCTCTCTTTCTCTCTCATTCTCGCTCTCTCAAATAAATAATAAAATCTTTAAAAAAAAACAAAAGAAGGGGGAGAAGTTGAGTTTGTTGTTAAGCAGGTACAAAATGACAAGGGTAGAAGGAGATGAGAGAACAGGAGAAATGTTCAAGTGATCATCACCGTTACTAAAAAAACCCTCTACTTTATATTATCCTTCATGCATACCATTTTGAAAACATTAGTAGCCTAATACAAATCAGGTCCCGCAGGAAATCCTAGGCAATTGACTTAATAAAAAGGTGCATGAGATTCACTTAAAGTGATTATTGAGAAGCTATATTAATTTTTGATAGTCTGTAATGCTCCTCTTCCTTAAGGCCTGTGAAAATCACCTGGAAAGCTTGTTAAAACAGATTTCTGGTTTCTACTTCACTGCAAGAGATTCTGATTCAGAAACACTGAGTGGGATTTGATAATTTGCACTTCTACCAAGTTCCTAGACAATGCTGATAGTCTGGAACTCAGAACACGTGACAAATAATTTGGATGAATTCAGATGTACTTACCTGAAAGCCTGACAGAGACTTAGAAATAAAAAAAATTAATAGCAGCACATAACGAAAAGTCTGCACGTTGGAGCTCATAGAGCTGGCATTAACAGCCTAATTATGTCGTTAAGTACCAACATTGTCTTTATGCTTCAGATTACCCATCTTCAGCAAGCTGGCTTCTCTTCTATCTTTGGTTATAATGTGTCATGTTCCCCAAATGATTGTCACATCTCTAGAAGTAGGAAGGGGGAAGGAGAAGCCAAAGTTTGCCAAGACAGCAAAATATTTTCCTTTTTTAAATCTCTATTTGTACTAGGAAAAAAAAATTCCTGAAGACCTAGGAGACTTCTTATCTCTTATTGTCTAAACCTGTCATATGACGTGCCTGTCTCTTGTTGCAGTGGAGGCTGAGAAATTGTATTTGTACATTGTATTGTGTAATGTGGGCAGATTATGCCAGTAGGAGAGAGAGAAGGGAAGGATTAGTGGCAGGCAACCAACCATATTAAGCACATTCTGGAAGGATAAAAAGAGTTTATTTGGTTAGAATGAGTCTAAACATCATTCTTGGAGAAGAGAATAATATGCAGAGTTATAAAAGAGTCAGAGTATCCAGGAAATGGAACGAAATATATTTTAACTAGAATATAGAGTGCATAGAAGGAACCTATCAAGGAGATGAAACTGCAGAGAGAGGTAAGCATACATTTTTTTTTTTTTTGCAATTGTATCTACATTTTGTAGTTATCATACACCTATTCATATTTACTATAAAATTATGTTTTATCCCAAGGTATGATTGCGGGATTCTCTTTCAAAATGTTGAGTAATGATTAGGAAAACTCTGTCTAGGTATCAGCCTCCTTTGCTGATGGGTCCCACTGAATCATAAATATTTGGTAGAGCTGATTACTGATAGAAATGTACATAGCCTTCTGCTGCACCTTCATTCTTTCTGTAAATGTGGCCATACTTATATCTGTGGGCCTCGAAAGCAGAGAGAAGTTTATCAGATCCTTAGAACATGAGAAGTTGGAGTAAACTTGAGCCATGATCCATTTCTCTTGTTAGATATTTCCACCTTGGGAAGTAATGGAAATTCACACCTCTGGTGAGAATATTTCGTTTTGCCCCCAAATGACCTGTGATCATCATTTGCTGGGATCAGAACCATTTAACATTTTAATAGGCCTCTGCCGGGGTCTTCTAGAGTGAAAGTGAAAATCAGTGGGGTAAGGTTTCTGAAACACTGTGAAGTCCTGAAAGGAAGAGATTAATATAAATGGAAGGTGGTGATTTTATTATTCTAAAGGATGCCTTTGGACTCTGTAGAATCACAGATATCATGCAGGGCTCATAGCTCTCTTCCCCCTTGCTTTAGAATCTGACTACATATAACAATTTGCGGAATGGCAGGATCTGAAACCACTCAGCATAAGAAGCTTGCAAAATCAATATAACTCCTATCAGTCAGAGACGCCAAGGACAAGATTCATTTCATGCATCAAACAGAATGCAAAACTGTCGATTCCTCTACTCCTAGTGAAATGTATTTCTGTACAGATATATGAAGTTAATAAAAACTTAACACATTGATTGTATATTAGCAGGACTATTTTTCTCTGTGATTAATAATCTCACATTGCATGCCAATGCTATAGCAAACCCTTCCGAAATTGTTTACTGCTTTTTGAAGGTAGCCTAGCCATCCTTTCTCTGATAGAGATTTCCTTAATGACAAAGGATGTTTACTACCTGAATTATTCATTAGGAGTGTATCCCACCCTCTCTTCACTGCTGAACTTAATAAATGTTGCTGGCATAAATTTATCAGATATTGTTGCAACTATATATTTGTGCCTATCGTATTTTAAACTAAGAATTCCATGAAGGCAGGAACTATGTTTTAACCATTTCTGATTTTCGGACCTCGCTCACAAACTGTCTTAAACACACACACACACACACACACACACACACACACACACACACACACACGAGTGTGCTTAATCAGCTTGAATAAAGAAATAATGCTAATATTTTTGAGGGGCAGGTATCAAATACAATAGCTTCATACTCTTTAAAGGCAAGCTACAATTCCAACTGTACTTAAACGTCTAGTGACTTACTTATTTTTTTCTCCCTGACTAGTTAGATAGTTGTTGACTTCTTTCGCCATGGTCACTGAAAAGGGAAGAGCATTCATTATATTTCACTGTGTGCCCATTTAAACAATCTAGGACAGGGGCACATGGGTGGCTTAGTCGGTTAAGCATCCGACATTTGATCTCAGCTCAGATCATGATCTCAGGGTCGTGAGATCAAACCCCATGTGGGGCTGTGTGCTCAGGGCAGAGTCGGCTTGAGATTCTCTCTCTACCTCTCCTCCTGCTCGTACTCTCTTTCTCTTCTCTAAATAAATAAATAAAAACCTTCAAAAAAAATCTATGACAAAATATCTCTTCTCCTTGGATACATTCTCCCTGCAAAGCATATATTTCTAGACTCTGCAGAGATGAGCCCCTTTCTGAACCTACCATTGACAAAATATTTGTAAATGTTTTTGCCCTGCTTAAGTCATCACTGACTTCAAGACAGTATTGAAAAAAACAGAGTAAATGTAAATATCCCAAATGGCCCTTCCTTCTAGAGCAGGGTTTCTCTACAAGGAGCTTGCAGTTCATGAAATGTCTGCACTAACATTAGTGAATGTTTCCTACAAAGAGTTCATGTGCCCTTTGAAATACTGTGTAGCTTTGTTAATTTGTAAGTGTGTGGAAATTATTCTAGGGAGAGTGTTTGTATTTTCGTAACACTATCAATGAGGCTGATAATCCACAAAAATTTTAAGAGCCATTGCTTATGAGCCATTACAGTGTTGATATGCATTCAAACTCTAAAGTCAGAATGTAATGCAAAATTAACCCTAAATGTTCCTGAATATTCTGTATGAATAGCATGTCTCTCAGTTAGTCCAATAGAAGTATTTTGTTTCCCTTTTTCTCAGGATTGGAAAAGATTTCTTTTTCTTTGTTGGAGCATCGGATGAACTCAGTGGCTTGTATTCAGGATGGTGTTGTCATTGGGAAGGGAGGAGGTTGTTTCTTTAAATAAATCATGTCCAGCATGGCATGATGTTTGCATTATTAGGGTCATAAAGCCTTCTGTCTCACACTTTCCCCCAGGCATTTACTCAATAAATGGCAGGCATAATTATTAGCACTATTGAATTCTCTGTCACACTTCTTTTCTCTTATTTTAAAAAAAGTTAAGGGACTACTTTGGGGGAAATATAATTAAAGACAAAATTTCCTCCCAACTCAGAAAACATCTCCACAGAGATAGTAGAGAAATAAAATAATTTTTTTCTTGCTGAATAAGCATTAAAACAGAATACGATGTACATGGCAGGCAGTCTGCTGGAAGTTTGCAAAGACAGAAAGAAATCTCATCCTTTTATACAGACAAGCAGATACAACTTATTCCAGGCGTTTTCTCAATATACATATTAGTTTTCATGTAACAGGACTCCACGGTACCATTTTTCACACATAGTTTGTCCTAAATTAATTTGGTGTTTGGGGTGTCCACCTGCATTAGCAAATTGGCTTTACCCAAAGGAAAAATAAACTTTTTATGCTTTATAACAAGAGGTAGTTTTGTAACCAGGGGCACCAGCTAAAGTTAAGCTCCTACACTCCCACAGGAACTGGGAGTAGGGGTGCTATCTTTCTTTTTAAAAATGTTTTGACAGATCTTATTTTTTAAAGTAACCTCTATACCCCACATGAAGCTTGAACTTACAACCCCGAGATTTAAGAGTGCCATGCTTTACTGACTGAGCCAGCCAGGTGCCCTGCTATCTTTCTTTTTTTTTTTTTTAAGTTTTTATTTAAATTCTAGTTAGTGAACATGCAGTGTAATACTAGTTTCAGGTGTATAATATAGTGACTGTACACTGCCATGCATGACCTAGTGCTCATCACAAGTATACTCCTTAATCCCTATCACCTTTTTAACCCTTCCTCCCACCCCCCCTCGCCTCCCACCCATCTCCCCTCATTTTATTCTCTATAGTTAAGAGTCTGATTGTTGATGTGCCTCTCTCTCTTTTTCCCCCCATGTTCATTTGTTTCATTTCTTAAAGTGAAATCATATGGTATTTGTTTTTCTCAGACTTATTTTGCTTAGCATAGTGCTTTCTAGCTCCATCCACATCGTTGCAAATAGAAGGATTTCATTCTTTATTATGGTTGAGTAATATTTCAATATATATATATACATACACACACACACACACACCATATCTTCTCTGTCCATTTTTCAGTGGTTGAACACTTGGGCTGTTTCCATAATTTGGCTATTGTAAATAATGCTGCTATAAATGTCGAGGTACATATATCCCTTTGAATTAGTATTTTTGTATTCTTTGGGTAAATACCTTATAGTGTGATTGCTGAGTAGTTCTATTTTTAACTTTTTGAGGAACCTCCATACTGTTTTTCAGAGTGGCTGTACCAGTTTGCATTCCCACAAATAAGGTAAAGTGTTCCCCTTTGTCCACATCCTCACCAACACTTGTTGTTTCTTGTGTTGATTTTAGCCATTCTAACAGGTGTGAGGTGATACATCTCATTGTAGTTTTGATTTGCATTTCCCTGACAATCAGTGATGTTGGGCATCTTTTCACATGTTCAACATCTGTATGTCTTATTTGGAAAAATGTGTATTCATGTTTTCTGTCCATTTTTTAATTGATTTTTCAGTTTTGGGGTGTTGCGTTTTATAAGTTCTTTATATATTTTGGATACTAACCCTTTATCAGATATGTCATTTGCAAATGTCTTCTCCCATCCAGCAGGTTGCCTTTTAGTGTTGTTGATTATTTCCTTTGCTGTGCAGAGGGGTGCTATCTTTCTTGATGATGACATTTCAAAGAGATGGTTCCCAGGTCAAATGAGAAAAATATTCCTAGGTCTCAAACCTGGCAAGTGGCTTATTTACTCTTAAGAAGGATTACATTTATTTCAAAGAGAGAAAGAGCTTAAAAGTTTGCTAAAGTAAATGCTCAGAGAAAGAGGAATTTTTTTCCTTTATTTTCAACTTCGTAAATTTTTATCAATTTGTGAAATATAATCTATTTCATAGATATGGGTGCTGAGGCTAGAGAGTTATAGTGATTTCCTAATGTCTGACTAGCCGGTTAGTGACAATATCTGGAAATCAAGTTTTGATTTTCAAAATTTTATATCTAATGAATAGGCTACACCATGCATCATGTCAGTGATATTTCTCTACTGTTTGTCTTTTTTTTTTTCATTCTTCTCATGTTTTCAACCCAGAAAGTATTGCTCTAATAAGGGTTTTCTTTTCTAAGTATAGGCATCACAGGATTCATGCACCACCTGCATCACTGTGAGGGGTGATGGTGGATGGTGATGTCTAAGTCAATATATGTGTACTTGAATGTGTTTATTTGGAAAAATTGGGGGATTTCTTCTTATTTCTTATGTAACACTTTTAATTTGAGGTCTTTATACACATGCACACACATGTATAATTTTATATAAAGACAGCAGGTCTATCTTTTCCTTTTCTTTGTTTGCGTGTACCTTCCTTTCTTAAATTTCCTCTCCCTGCAACCCTCGTCTGCCCTCTCATAACCTTTTTGATTTCAAATATTTATCCTTACTAACATGATCCTATCTATATAGGCACATTCAGACACAAACATATATTTGTGCATTCACAGGGCATGATTCATTATTCCTCGTGTTATATAAATGCCTCATACTTTTAATTTTTCCACTTATTACTTAAAAGGACCTCATGGCTCTAAATGACATGTAACTTAACTCCTAAAATGATATACAGTATCATGTTGTCAAAGAAAACCAGAGCCAGACAGTAGTTAAGGCAATAAAAGCAGATTTTTATTCAGGGACTATTGCTGTTGGGGGAAAGGAGATCTCCGCATAGAACTGGGCTCAATTTTGAGTACAGCATGGACAAGTAGGGATTTACAGGTAAGGAGCGGGGTGGGTTTGATGGGTGGAAAATGACAGAGAGGAAGCATCAGGGGCACAGGAGGGTTCTGGTCAACCCAGCTTGACAGGATTCTTGCTGAAAGCAGGCCAAAGCTGTCAGATATTACCTGGAGAATGGTGGAGGATGAGGAATTGGATCTGATATCCAAGATGCCCAGACACTGGAGGTGGGGGTTCTAGCTAACCTGATTTAGCAAGATTCCTGCCACAACTTGGTGCTATGGTCTTGGCAGATGCTGAGGAACTTGACTAAAGTTTGGTCAAGGAGAATCCTTGTCAGTGTATGGAACATAATTTATCCAGAACTCTTATTTTGTTTCCAGATATTTAGGATTAATGCTCCTTTAAATTTATGTTCTCAAGGGCCAGGACTTTTATTTCTGCGAATACATTATCAGGTGTAGGATTGTTGGGAGAAGAGTTGTATTTTTTTAGTTTAAAATATTCTTGCCAAAAGGCTTGCGATGCTTCAAGTTTTGACTGTATCTGTACGAGAGACCCTCCTTCTCCAAAGGATACTTTTTTAGCCATCTTTTACACAGGGACACGGAATGAATTCTGCCACACATCTGCAAATGGCTTTGGCTTCTTCTCTTCATTTGCAATGGTAGACCTTGAAAGAAAAATACCATGCAAATATCCTGGTGGTCACACTGAATGTTGAGTCTGATAAAAAGAAAAGGGAAAGAGTGGCTTCAGATAATACAGAAGCATTTTAACAAAATAATCCATGACCTTTCTGCCAAGATTCAGAGGAGTTTCATAGTTCTCCTGAATTTCCTGAGGGCAGACATTGCAAGTGTTTCCTAGGATGCAACTCCACGTGGTCACCAATTTAATATACTGGCCAACCCAAGTAAAAGCCACTTTTATTCAATCTGCTTGCCTATGAAATATAAGAATATACACTTTGGAACAGCTTTGACAACTGGGGGGAGAATAATTTAAAGCTTTCTTCCTTTAGATGTGCTTTTGAGTTACTAATCTGACTATATATATTCCTAAATATAACTTTCTTGGCAATTCGCAGAACAGTAAGTTTCCTATAGAAAGCATTTAAAAGTCCTGAGCATGGCATTTAAAAGTTTTGATATTTGAATTTTGCCAATTTCTTCGGGTTTTACCCAGTAGCTCAATGAGTACCCTCTATGCACTTTAGACTATATTGCTTGCTGGTTTATAATGTATATGCACTGAGCACTTTCCTTATACATTGTCATTACTTCTATCATTCCCTCTGCTTAGGATACCTTTCCCTCTACTGCATTTAATAATTCTATGCATCATTCAAAGCCCAACACAAATATGTTTTTTTTCATGAAATTTTCCATGATCATTTAACCTGAAGTTGATCTCTCCTAATGCCTTACTCCTGTCACATTTTGTCATATGCTATCCTCATCATGATGTGTGTTCTTTTTTATCTATATATTACATGCTACTGGGTTAGGTATAATGTATTGCTTATGTTTTTTGCTTTTTTCCAAAGATTTGTACATGTAAGAGGAACCAAGAAAATATTTACAGTGTTCATTTATTATAGAGACCATATAATGGGCAAAGATACCTAGGGTTGAAAACTAATCATTTACTATCTGTGTGACCTTGGAGAAATTATTCTGAATCTATGGTTTCTTGCTTGCAAAATGAATATAATGTCACTTACATTTCTGGGAAATTATGAGAATTTATGATATATGTAAAACGTCTGCCACATGTCTGACATATACTTGTATATAATAAATACTGGATACTGTTTTTTTTTTTAAGAATAAATGACAGGAAACTATGGTTATGGCTGCCATAGTAAATGATTCTTTAAATGTAGACAGAAATGCTGTAAACACGTTGAATGGAAGTTTGCATTTCTGCAATTCTTATTTTTGTTATATTTCTGTGGGCAAAGCAAACCTTGAGATCTCACGACACTACTCCAGATCTTTGAATTTTATGATGCTTAAATCTGCAGGCATTGAACGCACTCTGGAGGATTTTTTAATTTAAAACAAAAGCTAAAAAAAACAAAGTCACGTTGAAACATTAAAACATCACTCCGTGATAAGCGTTAATTTCTGTCGTATTTGCATTTAGAATAAATTGAGCAATATTGGTTCTGACAGGATAACAAAGGAGCATAAAGTATAAGGAAGGATTCCAAGAATGATGGGGACAAGTCACAGGAAACAAGAGCCAGTTTGTAGGAGCTTCCACTGGCCCTATCTAGGCTCATCATCAAATTAATTATTAGTAGAAAAAGGAAGAGATACATGGTTCCAAGCACCCATTATTCTATATGGGCTAGTGTATAATTATTCATTAAAAAATTCTATCTCTGATAATTAATTTTAAAATGAAGGAGAGGATAGAATATGTGATATCCAAACTCAGAGAAGAAAGGAACTATATAGCTTTAAGAAGACACTTCATGGAGAAAGTGAGATGAGGTAATTTTTCTATCTAGATTGACAGAGTAGGTGAAGGCACTCCAGGTTGATGGGAGAATCTTTAAATTCATTTTAATTTCAGTTTCAGTTAATTCGTGCAAATGAAAATAGACAAAAATACATTTAAAGATTTTCAAGAAATACTCTTTGGTTGATAATTAAATATAGCACACATAAGAGGAAAGATATGGAACCTGAGCAAAGAAGATGGAAGCAGAATAAAGGTCGTTTCAAGCCAGAGGGCAGATGGCTTTGACCTTGACATAACAGGAGAGCACTATATTTTAAACTATAAGTTGATGCAAATAGAACTTTAAGGTTAGAAAGCCGCATTTGAGAACAGTGCATTAAATGGATTGAGAAGCAAAAAAAAAAAAAAAAAATCAGTTAATATGGTGCTATAAATAGATAATGAGGACTTGAGCTGGGACAGTAAATGCAAATAAAAGTGTTCAAATATTCAGAGTTAGAGAAGAGATGGGATTGAATCAGTTGGAGAACCACTAGTGCACAAGGTGGCGAGTACTCAAAGGACTAATCTCTGAGAAATGAAGTACTAAGAAGTTAGAAACAGGGGCTATGCAATAGATTATTTAGAAATATGACCATGATCACTCTTGTATACATACTCATTTACAATATGATTTTGAATGTTTTCCCGTGAAGAAATGAAGTGTATTTCTCTGCCTCTTGAATGTGGCCTGGACTTGTAACTTGCTTTGTGACAGATGAAATATGGCAGATCGGATGTTATTCTACATCCAAGACTAAATCTGAAAATACTCCTTTATTTCTGCTAATTTTCTTAGCACCCTAACCAACTGGAATACAGATAAGCACAGGCTAACTCTCTGGATGATGAGGGACATGAGACTGTGTCTTCACTTACAAACTAATAATGAGTCAACCACAGAAATAGAGCCATTTATTTGACCAGGAAATTACCTGATTTGCAAAGAGTAAGCCCAGCCTGAAGGAGCCATGCCCAGATGAGCTCAGGTCAAATTTTTGACATTCAGAATCATGAAATAAATGAATGACAATGAAATGGACAAATTCCTAAAAATAATGGGTATTACTAATATTGACATAGGGACAGTTAGGATATCTGAACAGTTGAATATCTCTGAAAGCATTAAATCTGTAAATAAAGACCTTCTCACAAAGGAAATTGCAAACCAAGTGGTTTACATGTCAGTTCTACTCATTCAGGTAAGAAATATTACCAGTCTTACACAAATTCATTCAGATAATAGGAAAAGAAGGCACACGTCCCAATTTTTTTTATGAGCTAAACATAACCTAGATATGAAGCTTTACATGGATATGATGAGAAACGACATTATAACTAAATTTCTTCCATAAAAATAAATGTAAAAATCCTAAACAAAATATTAGCTGACTGAATCTAACAGAATTATATATAATAAAATGATTGATTTTAGTAATGAGAGTTTGATTTAATGTAGTCATTAATCATATGTGAAATGAATCAGTGTAATTCAGCACATTAATAGTGTAAAAGAAAAAATATATATGATCATCTCAATAGATGCATTTATGAGACCAGTTTTTCCTGTGATACTGCTACCTTACAAATTACTCCAAAAGCCTGACTGATGGCTTAGAATAACATTTAGTTTTCAAACTTATGTTGAAGCGTCACTGGGGAGTGTCTGCTTCAGGGTATGAATCAAATTCAGGTTTACTCTCTATGTTTTCTTTTTGAAGAAGCCTGAAGTTGCAGGAGTTATCTGGGGGAATTTCTTCACGTGGCCATTAGCAGGAGAACAAGAAACTAAGCAAAATCAGACAAACAACATTTACAGTCTTCAATGTGTCATGTCCCTTAACATTCTGTTGAAGTGTCACAGAACCAAATGAATGGTGTGGGGGTTTCTTTCCTGCCTACATGAGCAATATGGCCAAGGATGGGAGGAAGGAAAGAGCTGTAAGCAAATAACGTACACCACAATGAAAAAAAAAAAACACCTAAAATATTGGACTGCATTCAAAGTCCGTTCATGCTTAAAACTGAACAGATTTAGAAAACAGAAATAAAACTTTTTTTATATCTGATTTTTAAAAATTGAAATGTTGACCAAAAATGCCTATGGGAAATACCATATTTGTGGTCTTGAAAGCTCTTCCCCCTGCAATCTGGAATAAACAAAGAATGTGTTTATCACAAATTTTATTGAAAATTGTAGAAAAGTCCTTTGTCCTTGATAGCAAAGTAAGATAAGGAATTTAAATAAAAGACCTAAGGACTGAAAAAATAGAAACTTACATTTTTGCAGACAATATGATTATACATGTAAGAAAATACAAAATATTCCACAAATAATTTTTATAGTTGATTATTTGCTGAATGCAAAATCATATACAAAAATCCATGTTTTAATATGCTAGCAATATATAATTTTAAATGTTTATAATTTTAAATATAATCAGATAAAAATATTTTTCAAACATTTACAAATTTAGGTGGCACAACTCCATTGAACAACTCTGAATATAAAAGATTAATAATTTGGCCTATATTTATATTACCAATGTCTGTTCATCAAAAGACACCATTAAGAGATTGAAAATTCTTACAGCGGAAGAGGTAATTATGTTTTTGATACATTTAACCACCAAAGGGCTCATGTATGGAATATATAAATACCACCCACAAATAAATAATAAACAGTGGCAAACCAATGGAGAAAAGGCAAAAGGCATGAGCAGGCATTTTATAAAAAACAATATTTAGGGTGCCTGGGTGGCTCAGTCAGTTAAGCATCTGCCTTCGGCTCAGGTCATGATCCCAGGGTCCTGGGATTGAGCCCCGGGTTGGGTTTCCTGCTCATTGGGGAGTCTGCTTTTCCCTTTCCCTCTGCCCCTCCCTACCCTGCTTGTGTGCTCTCTCACTCTCTCTCTCAAATAAATAATTTTTTTTAAAAAAATCATATTTAAATATTATTTTTTGTAAAGTAGTCACTTTGAGTCACCAGTAAAATATAAATTATAGCTAAAATGAAATGCTATGGTACAACCAGTAGGGTGACTGAAAATTTAAAAATCCTGACAATACCATAGTATATAAGAATTTGAGGCAATTGAAATTCTTCACCTTTCCTACGATACAGCTGATTTGGAAAATTCTCTGGCAGTATTTACTGAAACTGAAAATGTATGCTCTATAATGAAGCAATTCTTTCTTGGTTATGTACTTGGCATACATGTATTTGTATGTTAAATACAAGGCATATGAAATATTCATAGCATTCATAATAGTCAAAAACTGGGAAAAAAGGTGTCTGTTGGCATTATAGATACATTGCAATAAAATTACTCATTACTATATACTATGCAGTGATAAAAACTAACAAACTATTTCTCCACATAATATGGAAGAGTTTCACAAACTCCATGTTGTGTAAAACAAATCAACTAAAAGACATTTAGCATTTGCATAAATTTCAGACATAGGCAAGTGATTATGAAGTAATAGAAATAAAAATATTGGTTATATTTGGGGAAGAGTGTGAATGTAATAAATGGGTGAAGTCAAAGAATATCATCTAGGGTGCATGGTTCATTTTTAAAATTTCTTACATGTTCACTTTGTGAGAGTTCATGAAATGTGCCCTGGGGATTGTGTATTTCTTTTCTGCATAAGTGCTGCAACTCAACAAAATTTTTATTTTAAAAAAATGACCTGAGAACAATGGTATCACCTGAAAATTACAGCAGTATTCACATACATTTACTCACTGATGAAACGTAATTAATATATCTATCCTAAAGCCACAAACAAATTAGATGGTCTACTATCATTTGCTCCACTTGGCATTGTTTTGAAGGTCTTAGCCAGTATAATTAACAAAGAGAAAAATATAAAAGTTATGAGAATAAAAGATGGTTGGTATTATTGAAAGAAAATATTCCTGTCCACTTGAAAAGGCCAAACAAATCAACTACGTAAATATAACAAGTACTACGTTTGTTTAGTAAGATATCTGGAACCAAGGTCAACTTAGTCAGTAGTTTTAAAAGAAACTAGCAACATTCACGTAGGCAGTGGAATGGAAAAATCCACCCACAGTAAAAGCAATAAGCCTAACATGAAATGAGCAGAAACTCATTGAAGTAACTTTAAAGCATTGCTGAATCATATAAAAGTCCTAGAATAATATATGAGACCATCTATCTTTGGGATTGAAAGGTACCCTTTTGTTACATATTTCCTTAAATATAAATATAATATGAATGCAGTTTCAGTTAAATTCTCTATAGACTTTTTTTATGAAATTGACAAACTGATTATAAAATGCACTGAGAATACACAGATACAGAAAATTTATCAATAAAACTATAAATAAAAATAATAGGGGAAAAATATAGGAAATAACAAATTATAGCACACAGCTTTAATAGTTAAACCGTGATATAGTGTTGCAACAAATTCATCAATACATCAGAATAGAGGTTTGAAAACATACAGTAAAAAGAATATGGTACATCAGAAAAAGTCATTTCAAAGTCAGTGGGGAAAGGACTGTCACAACTGTGCTGAGACAATTGGCTATGCTTATCTAAATTATATTCCCATCTTTTCATATATACATATATGAAAAACATAAATATAATAGATTCCAAAATTAATTTTGTAGTTTAGCAACAATTAACTAATATATCTTCACAGCCACTTTTAAAGAACAGTATTGGGATGGAGAAGATCTATTTGTGCAAGAGCAATACAGACACCATAAAGGAAAAGATTTATCTCCATATTTAAAAGAAATTGGGGAATTAGTAAATGTAAAAATCTGTTAAAGACTTGGAAAATATTTTCACCATAATGACAGTTAAAAACCTTACTGGACAGGAGCTTCTGTAAATCAATAGATTAAATAACTACGGGTTGAGTTGTATCCCCCAAAATTTTTATGTTGAAGTCTCCCCGCCCAGTACCTTAGATGTAACATCATCTGAGGATGGATGTTTATAGAAGGTACCATGTTAAAATAGGTTACTAGAGTGGGCCCTAAACTAATATGAGTGGAGTCCTTATGAAAAGGGAAGATTAGGGGTTCTTGGGTGGCTCAGTCGTTAAGCGTCTGCCTTTGGCTCAGTTCATCATCCCGGGGTCCTGGGATCGAGTCCCACATCGGGTTCCCCCCACCCCTGTCAAATAAATAAATAAAATCTTTAAAAAAAGAAGGGAAGATTAGTCCCAGAGTCACCCATAGAAGACAATATAAAGACACGTAGGGAAAAGATGTGATCATCCGCAAGCCACAAGAGAGAGGTGTGGGACAGAATTTTCCCTCACAGGCCTCATAAGGAATCAACTCTCCCAACAGCTTGATTCTGAGTTTCTAGCCTCTAGAATTGTGAGACAAAAAATTTCTGTTGCTTGAGCCACCCATTCTGTGACAGCAACCCCAAGCAAGCCAGTCCAATAACAGACCCAAAATACGAATGCGTAGAAGGTATACACAGATAATTCCTAAGGGCAGAAATGCAAGTACTAGTGAAAGTTAGGAAAATACAATCAATCTTTCTAATAATATGACTGAAAATTGTGTCCTAAAGAAGGTATCATTTTCCCCTCATGCCAGTAACATAATGACATAAAGGAGGAAGACAATTTCCAGTTCAGGTGCATGTGTTGAGAATACCAGAATACTATACTGATAATTTAGTATAGACTCAAATATGTCATAAGAAGGCAATTTACTAGTACCTATAAAAAATAACATGTTAGTTCTGGAGCAAAATATTTCCGTTTCTAGGGATACATGTCACAGAAATTTTCAGGAAAATATATTTGTACCCACATATGTGGATTTCATTACTTTTAAGAGAGAAAGAAAAACTGAAAACACCCTCAGTGTCCAATGGTAAAATATATTAAAGTATAAGCACATGGATTTTAATATGTGTAGATGTGGAAAGAGCTCTGAGACATATAAGGCAGTTGCAGAATACAACCATAGGAGGATCATATACATATTTATATATGTATATATATCTATATATATATGTATATATGTTATGGGGAAAAATAACATGCATTGGGGTAAACATGCACTCATTTGTAAATGCAAGAAAATGTGGGAAAATGCTAACCAATGCTTCTATTAATGGTACTTTAACAGAGTAACCTGGTTTCCCCTTTTATTAGAACCTTGAATGATTGAATTTAGAGTGGTGCTATTAATTAACACTTTTGACTATATTTCCCTGATAAATTAGATCCTTTTTGTGGCTCTCAGTGTACTTACCAGAACAAAAGAGGGATTTGAACTCGTTCTCCTTTCCTTTTTTAAATTTTTTTTATTTATTATGTTACGTTAATCATCATACATTACATCATTAGTTTTTTATGTAGTGTTCCGTGATTCATTATTTGTGTATAACACCCAGTGCTCCATTCAGTACATGCCCTCTTTAATACCCATCACCAGGTTAACCCATCCCCCCACCCCCTCCCCTCTAGAACGCTCAGTTTGTTTCTCAGAGTCCATAGTCTCTCATGGTTCATCTCCCCCTCCGATTTACCCCCCTTCATTTTTCCCTTCCTGCTATATTCTTCTTCTTCTTCTTCTTCTTCTTCTTCTTCTTTTTTTTACATATAATGGTTCTCCTTTCCTAATGAATTTATTTGAAGGCCAAATACGGTGATAGGATTAAAAGATGATTGTAAATAATAAAAAAGAAAACGCTATTCCTAATTTTACTTAATGGAAAATAATAAGTGGCAAAAAATTTCAATACCAAAAACACATATATATTGGTGCAAGAAGAAGTCATAGATAATACATTCTGCAATGGCACAGTGAGCATTTAACTGTTACAAACTCCTAGTCAAGTCACTGTGTTCTTCCAGAGTACTGGCCAAGACACTGGACTCTGAAGGCTGACTGATCTACCATGTCCTTAATAGAAATCTGTTCTGGGAAGCTACCATCCCTGTAGCTCAATTTCTTCAGCTGTAATATGGGATTAAGACCAGTGCTTATCTGACAGTTGTTCTGCAGATTAAATGAATAAATACATATAACACCATCTTGCATGTAATATATTGTCAATGCATGTTATCTAACATTGTTATTTATTCTGGTCACTTGAGATAATTTTGGAGGTGTGTTTATTGTCACAAACATTCAGGAGAAACAAACTGGGATAGAAACTAAAGCTGAATAATTAGAAATAGATGACCATAGGCCTTGCCACTCATTATTTGACTTTGCTAGTGAGACCGAGAGGAAATGGTGGGGCACACTATTCATCAGTGAAAATCTCCGGGCCAGGGAGAAATACTAAGGTTCTTAACCGGGGAGCATTCGGATTTCCTTCAAACAAGAATATAAACAGTGCTAGAAAACAACAGTTAAGAAATGGGGTGAGGTGGGGGGAAGCAAAGAATTGTATTAGAAACCTATTGTAGATAGCATACATTTAGTAATACTACTATGGTCACTGGTAGACCCAGTTCCTTTATAATTCTGTAGCAAGAATGAAAATTCATCAAATTTCTCAGTAACAGAATTTTTAAAATATTTTACAAATTAATTACATACTATGGGTTCAAAACTCTACATAAGTTGCTGCTTTTATTTTATTTTATTTTATTTTATTTTATTTTATTTTATTTATTTGAGAGAGTGAGCAGGAGCAGGGGCAGAGTTAGAACGAGAAGCAGACTCCCCGCTGAGCAGGGAACCCGACATGGGGCTCAATCCCAGGACCCCAAGATCATGCCCTGAGCCGAAGACAGACGCTTAACCGACTGAGCCACCCAGGAGCCCCAAGTTGCTCCTGATGTATTAAATATTGCATTTTATAGATTTAAAAAACTAAAAAGTTAGAGCCATTTTCTTACAAGTTTAAAATTGAACGTGTCAACCTACTGTTCTTCCCATGACTTCTCTCTCAGTAAAGGGCTGTGTCCAACAGTTGCCTCAGCCAGAAACATGGCAACATTAATAACCAGCACCCTGACACTCTTTCCCCATAACAGACAGACAAAAGACATTTGAATGAATGTTATGTATTGTTGATTCAATTTTGCTTTTGCTGAAATCAGTCCAAGCTTCACTGTCTCTGCAGTTCGTAATCTAATTTAGGCCATCACAACCTTTTCCCTGATTGTTGCCATGGTAACTTCCTTACCAGCCTCCCCTTCTCCAAGTCCACCCCCAGTCCCCCACCCTCTAGTTCACTCTCCAGTTTTTAGCCAGGGAAATCTTTACAAAACATAAATCCAACCATGTCACTCCCTGTTTAGTTAACCTATTTTCAAAACAATTGCCAAAACTCCCCTGTCACTTAAGTGTCTTGCATCGTTTGCTCATGTTGTCCATACCCTCATTTTAGCAGTAAATCCTGACCACCCCCTCCCATTGGGACTCCAATCTTCTGATATACAGTCACGTTTAAAAAATTCAATGAGCTCATTTTTATTAGTATTTACACGTGCCTTCCCCTTTCATATAGCTAATTTCTACTTCTCTTTCCAAGAGTACCTTATATTTTATATTACTTTTTCCGGGAAGTCTTCCATACATGGAGCAACTCTCCTGTGTACTCTGGTTGATCATTTTAACCTCCCCCTATCGGTTGTCCTGACAACCATCATTTTCCTTGTCTACATTTTCCCTATACACACACACACACACACACACACACACACACACAGAACTTGCCATAACATACCTAAATATACACAAACACATCCTATTTGCTCATACATTACTTGAATAGGATCTTAGGGTAGTAACTTGATTCTTCTGAGCTTAATTCTTTCATGTTTACAAAATGAGAATTACAATACCGGTCTTACAAAGACCATATGAGAAAAGTAAGAGAAAAATATGTATAGATGTTATGACGTTAAATATTTAAGTCTTTCCTTCATGAAAATTGTTAAGTCTGTTCAAATTTTACTCTAATTACTGTATTTATTTACTGATTTCATAGATACTTTGTTTCTTCCATTACCTCTTTAATAGCAATAGAAATTCTTAGACATGTTGGGGAAGGGCTGTCTTTTCTATGGACTTCCTTATCTACCTACCAGAGATGAAGCAAGACCCCTACGTTCTGCCCTGGCTGTACCCCCAAGTATATCTCCCCAGTGTCAGAACCTATGTATTTGAAATACTTTGGTTCAAGTCATATCCTCTGCTATAAAATGTCAAAGACCTTAGGAAAAAGAATGATGATGTCATGGAAAATATCTGTTTTCCAAGAGGTACCTGATAAACTATCTTAAGCCTGTCAAAGATAGTATTGTTCTGGAAATTCTCTGTAGCCTAGAGAGCCCTCAATTAAAAAATGAAACCTTTGTTATAAGACTGGTTTTCAGTTTTCTCCTTTTAGGTGAAAGAGGAAAAACAAAACATCCTAGTAATTAAGGTTTCAGTTAATCTAGATTTTGCTTGAAATGCAAGGGGCCCGTGATAGTATTTAAAGAGGCTGAAGCCCAGTGGAAGCTTTTGAGGGGCTCTCATGCGATTTTTTTCTGTGTTAGACAGGACTATGAAGAGCTAGAAAAGCAGCTGAAAGAAGTCTTTAGGGAACGAAGCAACATCCTCCATCAGCTGACAAAGACATCAAGAGAACTTGGTGGAATTAAAGTCAACTTTCAGGTGAGATGAAAACTAATTTTCCTGGCAGCAAAGGCTGAGGAGTCACTCGGTTTATCTCAGTGGATTAACATTAAAGACTCCTGCATTTTTTACCAGTTTTGAATATGTTTCTGGGTTTGACCAGGGGATTTATTTATTATCATATGAGCTTTGAAAAGAAATGCCATTTGAAATGCAGTCTGGGAATCTGTGGTTTGCAAATTCAGAAAGGAGAAAATTATGTGCTTGGCAAGGCCATCAGTCTCTCATAGCTTCTAAGATCAATTTGTCCCCTGTGTTTTTTATATTATAAAATGGTGAAAACTAATTATGACCAAGAGTTGAATGAATATAGGAATGATCTCTAGAGGAGAATCTTAAACTCCACAAAGGAGAATTCTCAAGATTCTTTAATAGTCCTCATTACTAAAATGAGAAAATATCTTAGAAAGGCAAGAGTCATCTCTGAAAATGTATTAATACTCAGTGAAATCTCCATCAAAAGCCAAAGACAAGATCTATATCTGATAAGAAAAGTTTTCTGAAATATCGGATATTTTGATATTTGATTTAACACTGAATTTTTTGAGGACATAATTTTAATTTTCATAATCTATCTGTGAGAAAGATACTATTAATGTGTTTTTTTTTTCTTGTTATACATGAGGGATTATGCTTAGAAAAGATAAGTTATTTTTGAAGGTCACAAGGGAAGCCAGAGTTTAAATACAGGAAACCTGGCTTCAGAGCCTGTGTATTAGTTACTGCATGAAATCATGTCTCTGAACCATGTAGAGTCAGTGTTGTCCTTAGCTTTCTGTTCCTTGATGATGATGATGATGATGATGGTGATGATGGTACCCATAGCCATGGCAGCTTACTGAACATGGTCAAGGTCTTGCATTAGGTATTCTTTGTACAATCTTTATTTTTTACATGAAAACTATGCTGTGGCTATTAGTAGTTTCATCTTGTCAGTGAGAAAACAAGACTTAGAGAAAGGTTAAGAAACTATAGAGGACACAGAGAGAGTTAGGTGGTAGAGCAGGTATAAGGGCCAAGTGCCCCAGCTCTTGTTCTAGAAGTTATGTTACAACTTGAACATAAAAATAAGAGCAGAAAAACCACTTCATAGAACCATTAGAACACAGAGACAGGTAGCAGGGTAAGGAAGGACAGTGCTATGATGGAAGAATATACAGAACATTAGGGAAGCCCTAACTTGGATGAAAGGGGGACTAAGTGAATTTTTGGAGGAAGCTGATACCAGAGTTGCACCTTATCATTAAGTAGGAATTCGCCAGCTATCTGAGGCTGCAAAGAATGTTCAGTACACTTGCACCTTCTCAGGGGGATGGAACACCTGGCACTTCGAAACTATTTCATGCATATGGTGAGATGCCCATGTGTGATCAGGACACTCATTGTCTCTATACAGGTAGCCTAAGTTAAGACACCCAGTCACAGTCTGGAAAATTGCTTGATAACAATGTATAATTTCATAGAATCATGTTTCTTAAAAGGGTAGCAATTGTACTACTGAATGTAGTTGCAATTTTTAAATGCCTTTCTTTTTCCATTTCCTGTCAGCCAGTGTGCAAGATATTTTTCATTTTTGATCTCATTAAATCCTCTTAGCAACCTCTTCACAAAATTTTACTCATAAAATGAGGAAACAAGGCTCAAATAGGCCAAGGAAGTGCTCAATCATTCATCTAATAAATACTGATTCTAGGTTTTAAACTCATAGTGAATACAACATAGCCCATTCTACATTTTTCCCCCAGTGGGACTTCATGAAGACAGGAGCTTTGAGAGTCTTGTTACAGTCTTCTCTGTAACCATAGCCCCTGGATGGGACAGTAATGGATGGTAACGCAGGTCAGCCAAGAAGCATTATGTTGATTAATTAGTAGGTGTCTCAACCTTTAGCATCCTTAAAGGAACCAAGAATAATTTCCAAGTATACCTCACTTCCCTGGACATTCCTGGGTAAATAATAAGGACACTTCGGCTCTTCTACGGATATATACCTTGCTGATTCCTGTCTGTATCTACCCTTTCTGTTTCTGCATCTCATGTTCTTTTCCATTTGTTTGTTTTTTGATTTTAAATTCCTTGAAAACAGTCATCTGCTTGATCCTGGTTTCCTTCAGAATGCCCAGAATATAGTATATGGTCAATAAATGAGTAAGCATATTATATTGCACTTTTCATCAAGTGTTTTTCCACATCTGTTTTGTCCTCTGAGTTTTCCAGTAACTGTCTAAAGTAGACACTTCAAAAATCTCATCTGTGTTTTTCACCTAAGGAAGTCAAAGGGCAGATTTTTGTGACCTGTTCCAGGCTGTAGATGTGGGGCTGGATCCCAGGACCCTGGGATTATGACCTTCGCCGAAGGCAAACGCTTAACCAACTGAGCCACCCAGGCGCCCAGAAAGAAGTTTCTCTTATGCAGCGCATCCCTTCCCAATCAGACTGCTGATTTTGCTATATGAAAATTGCCTGATTTTAGCATTAGACTATAAAATTTGTGAAGGCAGACACTGTGCCTCTGCACAGGACTTTGCATAATTCATGATAGATATTTGTTAAATAGATATTAAGTAAACAAAGTATTTGCCATTCCTAAGATTGTCAATTTTCTGCCTGCCACCACTGCTCTTCCCACAAACACTATCACTGCTCCTCAGTTTCAGCTTCTAATAGGTTACCCTGGTAAATAGTTTATTGAGTATAAATAAGAAAGTTCTTAGGGAAGACTTAATGGGACAGATTCTGTAATGAGAATAGCTCAGTGGGCTTTTCTGCTTGAAGTCATGGTCTGTGGATGTTGAATTTGCCAGAGTAAATAAACACTAATGACTGAGATGGTACTTTTATTTTTTTTCCCCCTTAATACCCTATCTTGTCAGAGCAGTTACCATTTTACATAGCCCTAGTTTTTCTGTGTATTCTGCTACATTACTCATTAATAATAGACAAGACCAAACAGGTACATGCTTTTGGGCTGCTTTGATCTTGAATTATGTTATTACTTAGCTGATTCAGAGAGGTCTTTTATGTCCGTTTGAATTTGTAGAAACTATGCCAGAGCTGTTTTGACATGCCTGCAGAGAACACAACGAAACTTCAACTGGAGAGCAGAAGATGTGTTTTATATTGACTTGTAAAGAGACCTAGATATTGGAGAGCATTTTCCCCTCCATCGAACGTCTAAAGGCTGAGACTTGGCTTATTCCCTTTCACCACTGGGTAGCACCTGTACTTGGTGTCATAAATTCCTGTGTGCATCCTTAGAGCCATGAGGATCACTGTGGCCTCATTTGCACATTCTTGTTTCAGGGCCTAAGAGCAGTCACACCTGTGCCATAGAGACAAAAGTAAAGTGAGCCTCAATTTATCACTTGAATAAGATTTTCTTTTCCCACTTTTCTTATCAGTCTTTGAAAAATGATGAGAAATCTTCCAAAACTGATGTTGAGAAGCTTCTGGAAATAGGTCAAAGACAAAGGTAAGACTGCGCTTTCTTTTCATTTTCTCGGTTCTTTTTTTCCCCAGAGTGTCAAACTCCATTCAGAAATTTCACAAAAATCAGGTCATTCTAAATGCATTAATTCACTTATCCTCTTACTTACACTTGAAGGCATCAGAATCTTATGGAAATGCAGGTTTGTATGCAGTAAATCTATGGTGAACCTGGAAATTGTGCATTTCTAACAAGTTCTCTAGTAATCGTAATGCTATGCTGCTTTGTCTGCAGATCACAGAATGTTTATGGATCTGTAGAATTTTCCCCTATTAATCCTAGGAAGATAGACCCTGAGAAGTCTGCCCATCAATAGATGTGATAACACTAATCTCAGTGGGCCATGTGTAATAGTATCAAAACTTGATCGTGGTGGTAATGGTGGGGGTGGTGGCGAATGGGGTAATCTTACTAACAATATAAGTAGAATTAGTGTAATCTTATTAGTGTTGGATTGTGTTTTTTTGAAGACAGTGTATTGTGCGATAGGTTTCTATGCAGTATAAAAAGCTGTATGATTTGAAATTGCCTCTCAAAGGAAAAAAAAAGCTATTTTAAGGTAGAAACAAGCTAGCATTTTTTTATACACTTATTAGAGGCTCTGTCCGATGCTTTATATCTATTTTCCCATTTGCCCCTCACAATTACCTTTAAAGTAGATATGATTATCACTATTTAATGGATAGGAAGTTGTTGTTCAGAGGGCTTAAATGAGTTGTTGAGAGTTGTGTACGTGGAATTTGCTCTGCGGTGTCTTACCCAATAGCTACACCCGTTCACGTTAGTTCACTGATGACAAAGCATTAAGCTGCTAGAAAGCTTAAGCACACTACGCTGTGTAGTCCCTTCTTGCCGACTTGTATCTCCGCCACTGTCCTTGCCTTTTGACCCAGAAACCTATCATTGACGTGTGTTCGGATCAAGCTGATGACACATTAAAAATATCAAACTGAGTGTCCTGTAGTGACTCTTTTTATTATTTAAATGAAATTATTATTTCTTGAACATGAAATTCCCTTCAAAGTTCAGTATTAAAGAGCTTGCATAAAGTATTGTCCAAGCATCTTCCCCAAAACAGATCATTTTAAGTGATTTTATTGGTTTGAAATAAACCACCTCTTAAAGCACCTATGCTCAATGTCACACAAGTATCCCTGGTTCATTGAATTAGTGTCGGAGAATTATAAACCACATTTCAAATAGAAATAACTAGTCAAAATGAATGAAGAGACACTGAAAATGATGACTTTTTGTAGAGCATTCCATGGCAGGAGAGGATAATAAAATCAGAATGGAAGTGTCTTCTGCATGATGGATGCGCAGCTCCACTGAGCAGGTTGCCGTGACCGAGGAAGACGGAGTGAGTTAGGGCTGATCAACAAATGAAGCTGTATGTGTGTATGACCAGAACCAGAGATAAAAACTTCTAAATCTTGGGCCAGAATGGACTTCAGCCAGTAGCAGTAGAGAACCCATTTTAGGTAGTTCTGTAAGAGCATGACATAAAGTATTTTAGGAGGATTACTCTGCAAACATTGTTCAGTGTAGAGGGAAAGAGACACAGACCAGGTTGAGGAAAGCTGGCTTGGAGGACAGGACAGGGTGATCTCAGCAGTGAGAACCATGGTGTGAAAGAGGAATCAAGTCTGTCTTCATTGCTGTGGAGACGCAGCTGAGGAGACAGGCTTGTGCATGATGTGGATAAGGAAAAACCTATTCCTTTAGTTTGCTATTATCATCCTAAAATCTGTCTAGCTGTTTCTACATGACACACAAAATATCCAGAGAAACCAGAAAAAAAAAAAAAAAAACATGGTTAGGATTATTAAGAATTTCAGATTATCATCTACACATTTGGTATGGTATACAAACTACCAGACGTTGGGCCAAGTCTTTCAATGAAAGGACGGAATGGAGCAGATATTTTGATACCACGATTTTAATGTTTTATCCAGAATTTGAAAACTTGTTTTTTTATTATTTTTTTAAAGATTTTATTTATTTAAATGACAGAGGGAGAGAGACACAACGAGAGAGGGAATACAAGCAGGGGGAGTGGGAGAGGGAGAAGCAGGCTCCCCGCTGAGTGGGGAGCCCAATATGGGGCTCGATCCCAGGCCCCTGGGATCATGAACAGAGCCGAAGGCAGACGCTTAACAACTGAGCCACCCAGGCGCCCCCAGAATTTGAAAATTTGTTTAAAATGTGTAACTTGTATAATGCACACAAAGTCAAAATAGAAAATTCAGTAAATTCTAATAATAGGTAATTTCTCAAAAGGATATGACATTTGATATATTAATTTTTGTTGAGTACTTAGAGATATATAAAAATCATGTTACCTGAAGATGAAGCAGGCTGTGTATCTCATTTTGAAAAGAAGAGATACTCATAAACCATAAAAGAAAAAGAATATTATTTTGGAATATAAAAAAATATTGACTAATTGCAAATTTAGAAATATTATCTGAGTCTGAAACAGTGCACTGTGTTGTAGATGCCATTTGGCTGTACATCCCGCTCTTAATAACCCCTCGTCCTCTGGGATGCTTGCCACCTGACACTTACTTGCAGGAGTGGTCTCAAGAAGTCATGCTAATTTTATATGACTCCAAGATCACTCAACAGTTAATAGGCTCAGAGGTGATCACCAAGACAAAACCAAATCAATCAGAATTTCCCTCTTGGAATTGTAACCAAGAGACATCTGATCAGTCTCCCTGTGTAGCTGGAACCAGACTGTAAGTAAGTAAACTCAGAGGTTATGGGGTGGCCATATACAACCATGCAGAGAGAGCAAAGAATGCCTTTCTGTTGAGACTGAGAAAGGAATGTGTGTGCATATTTTTGTGTGCACACGTGGGTGGGAGAGAGCGAGCAAGCACAAAATGTTGTGTTGACTCTTGAGTGTTACATTTTCAGAAATATTTTGACAGCCTAGATAATATTCATAGCACAGGACCAAATCTAAACCATACCATATGAGGAGTAAGTGTGTGTACCCACAAAATGGAGACTTGGGAGATAAGAGGGTAACCTAAAGTAACTGAAAACTTAGAAAAAAGTGATGACATTTTATTCACTATGGTGGTTGGTGGGTGGAGATTCCTAGAAGGGAGTTTTAGACTCTTGTGTACCAAAGGATTGTAAAATATCATGTTCTCTGAAAACAAAAGGAATGTGCGGGATCGTGGCAAGAGGTCCATCTGAGATGTTTTTACAATACAAGTTGGTAACCACTTGAAAAAAATGCCTACCTGTAGTGTGATTTGGGTGAGTGTGTTTTTTATATTTATAACTTGATATGAAGATGTATGAAGCAGCTGCCCTTTCAAATTCCTTGTAATGAAATTCTGTGCAGAAATGTGCTCAACACCCTGAGCAGCCTACCATAGGTGTCAGTGGGCCCGCCAGGTCTTTAGAATTGAAGACTCATCTCAGTATCCCAAATAGGACCCTAGAGTAGTAGCGATAGGTGGGGTAACTCCCTGTTGGTGGAGGGGGCCCATGAGCGACTCAGGAGTCCTCTCTCATAGGAGTAGAACTTAGCAAGACTGTTGGTAGAGGGGGCCCATGAGCAAGTTCATAGGAGTATAACTTAGCAAGACTGTGAGGCAGAGACTGGGGGCACCTAAAGCGGGAGAGCAGTGAGAATGTGTAGCAATAAGCCTGGAAGGCAAAAGAGAATATAGAGATGTTCAGAAAGTTCAAAAGATCATATTTACCATTCTGATAGCTTTCCTTGATGTGAAAATGTGCAGCATTCTCTCCCTTCTCCCGTGTTTGTTAACAACCTTAACAGTTTATTTTTCTCATGCTCCCTACTTTGCCTATAGATGTCAGGATGTGGGAATTTTTGACACACACACACTCATTTTTATTTTTATAAAATATATAGTATTTCATAGTTTAATTTTAAAAATCTGTATCATTTAATAAAATGATAACTTAAACTTCAAAAATAATCATAAAATGATAATCGTTATAAAATCTTACTATATTTTTTTAGTTAGAAATACAATAGTTTGTGTTTTTATTCAGTGCTCGTGGAAGATCTGAGTGGTAGGGATAGCATGTAGATCCTTGCATCCTTCTCTCCCTTACTTCTTTCCCTCCTCTTTCTCTCTCTCTCTCTCCATAAAGGTAGTGTAATGACTCTAGAGTTTGAACACATAGGCTCTAGAACACAATTTCACCACCTTTCTCTGTTTCAGTTTTCTCTCTGTAGTATTATGTCATAGTGTGAACTTTCTGAGTGTCTGATGCATTGTAAGCCTACAACATATGTAGACATTACTATTACATTATATTATGCCACAAATGCTCTTTGTGGAAAATAGCAGAAAGAATGATAGAAGTCTAAATTTAAGTGTCCACATGTGAAACAATCCTGATAAGTGATACCTATTTGAGGAAGGAATGGAAGCTGTGTCTTAAGTCCGCTCTAAGCAAAAGCATGTCACGAGCTTCATGTGGGCAAACATAAACCATCTATGAACCACAGTGACTGTAATTATTTTATAACTTGTTCCAGTTATAGTTTGCCCTGACAAAGTCCAAATTGATTTTAACAATCATATAGGCTCTCACTCATATCCTGAAATTGAGACTCAGACCTAAGAGTTTCTAGAGTAAGAAATCTGGGAGCATCATTAAATCACAATGGATGAAAGAACAGCTTGCAGCTGTGTGGGGTGTGGTGGTCAAAGAATGAACTTAGGACCTAGAGTAGTCCTGGTGGTTGTGACCGAGATCTCATACTTATTAAGTGATTATTTTTCAAGCATTGTGCTAAGCCATTTTGCCTACATTATGTCATCTAAACCTCACTACAAACCTATCAGATAGCTCTATTAGTGTACCCATTTTTTGGTGATGAAGAAAATGGGTCTAAGAGGGTACACTCCTATGCCCAGTCTCTGTAGTGTGGTTACACACAAAGGTTGCAGAGGTAGTCTTTTGGCACTAGATTGGGAATTTTAAATTAGTTTGAGTTCTGCTGGTAAGACTAGGAAAGGTTTCTGTTTGGCTGTTGTTGCTTCAGAGGAGTTTATTCCTGGGGCACCTGGGTGGCTCAGTCGTTGAGCGTCTGTCTTCAGCTCAGGTCACGATCCCAGGGTCCTGGAATCGAGCCCCACATTGGGCTCCCTGCTCAGCAGGAAGCCTGCTTCTCCCTCTCCTGCTCCCCCTGCTTGTGTTCCCTCTCTCGCTATGTCTCTCTCTGTCAAATAAATAAATAAAATCCTTAAAAAAAATAAAGTTTATTCTTGTACCCAGAATAAAACACACACACACACACACACACACACACACACACACACACACACACACACACACACACACACACACACACCTCATCTGGTATCAAAATGTTTGGAAGTGGTAGCTTAGGTGATAAAATGGAGGCACACAAAGATAGTATGATTTGTCATAAATGAGTCAATCTTAGACCCTTGAGAGGAATGCAAAATTATGGATAATGCTTATATTTTTTAACAAGTAAGACAAGCTCTGTATGTATTAGTGAGCTTGAGACATAATGTGTATATACATGCAGATGTGGGTTTCTTTTATTAGACACAATAAATGAGGCAGTCCTCAAGGTCAAAATAAGTCTCTTTTCTCTTCGTTTTTATAAAAAAAGTCTCAGGCCTTATAAAGGATGTCTAAAGTATACTGCCTTAGAATTAATCAATTAGGAGCATCCAAGGGGAGTTGTAATTTTATTCTATCAGCAAGTCTGTGGCAACTTTTTCTCTAACCAGCATGTTCACACCCTGGCATGCTGTCACTAAAATTAGCTTTTCAACTCTAATTATTACATTGATTTAATTTAACACGTTATGCAGCTCACAGATGATTCACACAGTGGGATTCGTACAAGACACAATAGCAAGGCAATTTCCTTTAAATACGGCTTGCTTTTAGTACTTGCATAGGAGAGAAACTTTATTACTAGAATCCTCAGATACATCCTGCATGCTTAGCCGTGTCCCTCCATACAGTTCTAGTTGTTTCCTAAATGTATGTCGACAGCAAAGCCTTCTTTCATAATATACATAGGAAATAACAGAATTATGTCTCTCTTTTGCTCTCTATTTTTTCCTAGAGAACAAATGAAGTCTCTCCAGGAGGTCCTGCAAAATCAACTTAAAGAGACAACTGAGAAAGCAGAAAAACAACAAGCTACTGTAAGTATGTTTCTTTTTTTGTGCCCTTTGCTTTGGGGCTGGGAAATTGTTTTTAAAATACACTTAGGTCCTAGAAACAAGATAAAAAGGTCCACTCCCCATAAATGGTATATAAGATGGTTCTGGAGAATAAAGTAGAAATCTAGTGAGAAAATCTGGAGAGAAGTTTGATTCTCAAGCCTTGGGGTGTGTCAGAATCACGTGGGGAGTTGATTAAACAGGCAAGGTCATTATATGCCATAATTCAGGATCCATTGCTGTGGGGCTGACACTTTTGTCCCACTCTTGACCTCTGTTCTCATCAATAAATGAGGGTTGGGAATTAGAAGACCCCTAATAATCAAATACAACAAAAATCTTTTCTTGGAATGAATGCTGACCCAGTATTTTTATGACCTTGGTGACTGCATTTTCTTTACTGTATCTCTACCCCCCATCTACTGAACAGGAATCTCTCAGTGATGGGGCCATACACTGACTGTTTAATCAACTCCCCAGGTGATTCTGACACACCCCAAGTCTTGAGAATCAAACTTCTCTCCAGATTTTCTCACTAGGTTTCTACTTTATTCTCCAGAACCATCTTATATACTGTTTATTGGGTATACCTTTTAACTTGTTTCTAGGACCTGAGTCTATTTTAAAATATATTAATGGGAAATGTAAGGTACAGTTCGTCCAGCAGATCAGGAAATGGACCACCATTGAGAATTTAGTTATTTCTCACAATTCTCAAGGGGGTAGCATGCCTTGTGACAGGTGACTATCCAAGGAAGTACTCGGGTAGGTCACGAGGCAGAGGGAGGTGAGAGACTGTGGGCAAGAGCATTTATTGTGGTTTCTGTGGGAAAGAATGTGTGAGGCAGGGGAAGCAGGCTTAGGAGGAGTTAATATGAATGACCTTAGCAGGCTCTGGGGCATAGGGAATGCCCCTAGTTCTCTGGGGGGTACCTGACCCCTGGGGTGGTTAGGGCAGGTGTATAGTGGATTGGCCTATGAGAACACACCAATACAAAGGGGTGGCTGGGGTTAAGGGTTCTGGGTTGGTTAGTTTGTTTTTGAAAAGCATGTCACCAGGAGTACTTGTTCATTGTTTGCAATTGAATGACTAATATGTTTTAACTCAGAGTCTTGAAAGAGATGAACGCAACCTCAACAAATATAGGATTGAGAAATAATTATTAAAACAATGGAGGACACTGGGAGAAGGAAGGGAAAAATGAAGGGGGGAAATCAGAGGAGGAGATGAACCATGACAGACTATGGACTCTGAGAAACAAACTGAAGGTTTTAGAGGGGACGGCCATGGGGGTATGGGTTAGCCCGGTGATGGGTATTAAGGAGGTCACGTATTGCATGGAGAGCACTGGGTGTTATAGGCAAACAATGGATCATGGAACACTATATCAAAAACTAAGGATGTAATGTATGGTGATTAACATAACATAATAAAAAGCAAAACAAAACGAAACAAAAAATAACAATGGTTATTTTTTTTAATGTGCATCTGGTGGGATCTAAAAGAGAGATTTCATAGTACTGGAATTACCTTTTCCAAATTTTGTTAGACTCAAACAGAATGCTTTATGCTTGTTCTCCCCATTTGAAAATTCTAGGTTAACTAAGAAACTAATTTGTATTTTTAAACATTTTTTTTTGGTAAATAATTATTATTTTCTCTGTTAGACTGTTGGTGTAATTGAAGGTTGGGTAAGGAGAGATAAAGATAATTGTAATTGTTCACTCTCGAAGAGAGGGGAAAAACTGGATTTAATTCTGCAAACATGGTGCTATTTTAGATTTAAGAGTTGATAATCTTATGTGCTACCCTTGATTACATAACTATTTACTATGCCTTTTTCTATAAAAATAACAGATTGTGTATTTTATGCAAAAATGTTACAAATACATCATTTGGTAAGTTTATAGTAAAATGTTATGAAACTTAAAGGATAAACTTAAATCACAAAAATATAAAAGAAGATAAACTTGAGAAAAATTAAATTGAAGAAGCAGTAAAGCTGTCATGACTAATTCTGTGGGAAAATACTTTTTGTGAACATGTGAATATTTGTTATTGTCCCTAAGCAGATAATGGAATAGCATATCTTTCAAACCTGTGTTCCTCCTGAAAATTCCTAACAGACAGCAAGGAAGAATGAGCTCTCATTCTCTGTAACCACAGTAATTAAAGATATTAATGTTCATTGGATGCTTTTCACTACTCTTAATTTTTATGGCTTAACTTGCCCTGAGTGAGACATAATTAGTCTAAAGGCAAAAATTAGCTTCTAGCTTTGACTCTCATTAAGAGTAAAGAATTGCTATGTTCTTACATTCTTTGTTCAGAATAAATAAATGGTATTTTCTGTTTCTGAGAATGAAATTCATAACTATCTACCAGGAATGCCTATTTTGCCAGGGATGTTAAAACCTGTTGGGATTCTAGACTAATGGTTTAAAAATGCTAATATTTTTTGAATATTCTGAATATATTTTAGCTCTTGAATATTTGAACACTGCGTTCTCAAGATTTTCTGTCCTTGTTTCACATTTAAGTAATTGTATTCTTAACATTGCAATATATTTTCATTATACTCTTTATTTTTTTATTTATTATTTTTATTTTTTTTACTTTTAAGTAAACTCTGTGTCCAAAGTGGAGCTCAAGCTCCCAACCCCGAGATCAAGAGTTGCTGACTCTACTGACTAAGACAGCCAGGTGCCCCAGTTTTTACTTAAAGTTAGTTGTTGGGACACCTGGCTGGCTCAGTTGGTAGAGCAGCCGACTTGATATCGCGGTCAGCAGTCTGAGCCCCACGTTGAGTGTAGAGTTTACTTAAAAAAAAAAAAAAAAAACAGAAAAACCTGCTCTAGCTACTTTTAAAGGTTGTTTTGAAGTAATGTGTGAGAAAACTCCTTGTAATGTGTTTGGATGTCAAAATAAAATAATCATTTTAAAAATTTGTTAATTATGTATAATATATACTGAATAGTATCAAAATGTGATGATTTGGGAAAAGTAGTGGTCCGTGAAAGAATAGGTTATTAATATAAGCAAGGTGGCTTTAAGTATTTCATGACTTCAAGGTCAAACTGAGGGTTCTAGAGGGGAGGGGGGTGGGGGGATGGGTTAGCCTGGTGATGGGTATTAAGGAGGGCACGTTCTGCATGGAGCACTGGGTGTTATATGCAAACAGTGAATCATGGAACACTACATCAAAAACTAATGATGTAATGTATGGTGATTAACATATATATATAAATAATATATATAAAAAATAATAAACTTTCATTGAATGATTGAAAAAATAATAAATTAAACATAAGAATGGAAATTTAAAACATAAGAGAAAAAACAAGCAGCCCAAATGGTCAATTACTGAAATCAACCAAGATCTCCAAAACAAAGGAACCTGAGGTATTTTGGAGCTTGAAGCCTGGGACAGGAAGGACCTGGCATGGGTCTTTAGCTAGTCTCGTGGCTGGCCCTGTGTGTATTTCAGTTAGCCTTTTTGAAGTGGATGCCTTCTCAATCAAAGCTAACATTAGCACTTGCATTACAAAAAAGAAAAGCCAGCTGCCAGAGCTTATACTACATCTACAAAGGCACTTTAGAAATTTTGAAATGTTACATATTTGTCTTTTAAATTCACCAGTAAAAAGTGAACCCAGGAAACCCTAGGCTCCTACCCTCCACCCCAATAAAAGCAGAACCTCAGGCCTTCACTCTCCCTGGCTCTTTCTACCCATAGCCTCACTGTGTGGCCCCAGGTGTGACATGTAATATCCAGGACTTGTAAGTAATAAACCTTTTTTTTTTTTTTAATTTTCTAAGTTTCCTGATGATATTGCTGAGGGTGTCTTGCAATCATACTAAGAACCGCAGAGGCTGGTCCAGCCACAAGATTGGTTATCTATAGGCTGAGGCAGCACACAGCAGTAGAAATGGGTGAAAAAGTTGTTTATTGGGGCATACCCTATTGTGCTGCATATATATCTAATTTTGCACGGCACCACGTCCTCCAGTCCTTTGCATTATCAACCAAAGCAAACTATCTTCTTAATGGGACAGAGTGTGATTTATGTTTTCAGGTTGCTGTCATTAGTTTCATAATTAAAATTTAACTTGAAAATTATTATGACCAAAGCAATGGTCGTGGTAGTTCTCAGGCTTCTGCTTGTTTTATATGGAATTTGACCATCCAGAATTGGTTTAGATCTCTATTACCATTTCAAGGAGTGGTTTAAGGACCCCTATACAAGCCAGAAAAGAGGGGGCGTTAACATTTGTTACAAGGAAAGCAAAACGTACAAAAACATGCACAAGACACATCAACTTCTGGAGAGTGAAGGAAGAAAAATTAGGTGGGGCTTTAATAGTAGCTGTAACTATTTTTTTACAAGGTCTGAAGAAAATTGGACAAAATATTTATATTTGTTTATTCTTAGGTTTGGGCCCAGAGGCGTTTTACATATTACTTCTTGGTCTTTTGTTTATGTTTGAAATGTTTCAGAACTATTTCTTTTTAGATCTCTATATATGGTGAAAATTCATTTTACTCCTCAACTTGATTTTCACTGATTCAGTTTATCTCCAGAGATAACCCACATTACCAAGTCTCTTTTGTATCATTCCAGGGATCCTCTAAGACTGTGTTCTCCAATATATATATACACACTAGCTACATAAGGCTATTGAGCATTATAAAATGGCTAGTCCAAATTGAGATATGCTATTAGTGTAAAACATACGGTGGATTTTAATGATATATTGTGAAAAATAATGTCAATTATATTATTATCCATTACATGTCAAAATAATATTTTGAGTATATTGAATTAAATAAAACATATTAGTAAAAATAATTTTATCTGTTTCTTTTTACTTTTTTAAAAAATGTGACTACCAGAAAATTAAAAATTGGAGAAATTAAATATTATATCCACTATCATAAAGTCACTTTTTATCAGAGTGAACTCTCACTGACTATAAAGTCTCAGATTTTAACAACTGTGCTATACTGAATTTTTTTTTTTTCCAAAATACTAAAGCAGATATACTCAGGCAGCAAAGGTGCTATGTTTATGCAAATACAGTTTGAACAACTGACCTAAGATTACAGATTCCAGCAATATCAAATTCAGAAGGAAACATCATGATTTCTTTGGTACGGTATTATAACATTCTGTGCTTTAGAGACCAGGAATATCACTATGCAATTGCTTTCCAACCAGCTATAGGTCAAAAGTACCTGCAGAGTGTTTTATGAATGGAGATTTCTAGGTCCAACCCTAGAATCTAGCTTTTTGTTGTTGTTGTTTGCTTCGTTTTGTTTTTTTAAAAAAAACACATTTTTTTAATTGAGGTTTACATAGTTATAATATGCATGTTTTCTCAATTAAAAAAAATGAATCTTTTACTACATGAGAAAAGCCTTTTTTATAATCAGTAGATCTATGTATGAATTGGGTATGAAAGTTTGGTTAATGAAAATTTTAATCCTTTGTTCTTTTTCAATATTTGTTGATAAAGAGATAATCATTGTATTATGCTTCAAAAATCATGATAATAAATTTATAAAAGCCATAGGAATGAATTTGAAATGTGCTTATATAATATTCCATTCATTTTCAGATTAATTTTTTAAAGACCGACATGGAAAGAAAGAGCAAAATGATCCGAGATCTCCAGAATGAGGTAAGATATAGTTCAGGCAAATTTTATATAAATCAAAGCATAGACACAAACCCACATATGGATTTGCCACAACTTTTGGAGTATTGATTACATGCCAATTTGGCCTTTAGTTACGTACTAAGGAATGGAATTGCACTGTTGAGAATTTCAAAGAGTAGATAATCCCTACTTTTATATATATATTTGTTAATGTTACTAGTTCATACCTCTCTAGTTCATTTTCTCTTCTAATTATACTTTGCTTGGGCTAATATTAAAAAATTATTTTTCATTTCATAAATTCATCTGTCCACCCAATGACATTACAGGAGCTGAAGAAGAAGGCTAGGTAGAAATTGACTTCATGCTAGGAAGAGCCAATCTAGAATGAAAAATTTATTTAGGATCATCTTAATGTAGAGTTGAACAGAAATAAGCTAGAACAGCTTTCATTATAGCCTTTAAATTCTGAGAACCCTATAAAATACGTATTTTCTTTCTCTTGTTATATGACTACTTTATTTTCTACAATTCCTCCATCACATTTCTATTTCTACCTTTTTTCTTGAATGCAGTTAGTTGATTAGGACTCTTAAACCAGGACTAATTAATGATACATTTTCCTTGATCAGTCTCACTAATTATGATTTATTTTGAATCCCAAATCAATCACTTTAGACCTTCCTTGTCTCTTTTTCCTTCTCTCATTCTTTTGTTTGTCCATACCTTCCTTTTATTTTTTGAGACACTTAAACAATAGATGAGCCTCATTATTCACATTATTCCTAAATGGTTTCCACCTTGATATCAAGTTTAAAAAATAGGCTTTATGAATGTTTTGGTATTAAGCATTCATCATCAGGACTCTGATTATGACATTAAAATGGTTTATCAGATGTGCATGTGCAAAGAATGCATAGGAGAAAGGAAAGCAAGACAGATTTAAAATGGCTTTCTGATGATTCTCTTGTATTTTAATTTCTGTCTAATGTGTTTTTCTTCTGAGTGGTGGTTTTTGTTTGTTTGGTTGGTTTTTCTTTTTAGAGTGGGAGAATGTGGCCGGGGGGATGGGTAGAGGAGAGAGAATTTTAAGCAGGCTCCATGCCCAGGAGCCCAACAAGGGGCTTAATCTCATGACTGATCATCGTGAGCTGAGCCAAAATCAACTAACTATTCTGAGTGTTCTTAAGAAACTTAAGAATTTAAGATGGGCGGACTTGATGATAGTTTCCCTGAGGCCTGAATCTTCTTGATTTCCTGTTTATAGTGGAAAATATCAGCAGACCAGAGCTACTAGAATACTGGGTGTCCTGGATAATAATATCTTGTTCACTGGAGCTCCGTGAGAGGGTCAGATTACTCTAGTCAAACACTTCCAGGGATCATTTCAGACAAGGCGAATATTTCAAACATTAAAGTCAGTATTAAAATAGGAAATAAAGAACATTTGCCGGTACATGCACAAACTCACATACCAAACAACATGAGCACAGTTGTATAATAATGAAAGGATTCTAGGTTAATTTATACCGCTAAGCATCATCAGTTAACTTTGAATCTTAAATAATTTTTTTCTAAATCCAGACTTTAAGAAGGAAGCACTTTCAAAATCAAACTATAAATTATTCATAACAAATACATATAAAGACTAACAAAATATTTTGTTTCTGGGGGATACTTTTATAGGGTAATATTCATTTTCTAAGTGTATAGGCTAGAGTAAAAGGCGAAAGATTTATGTGATCTGAAGAGAAACCAGAGCGTATTAGGCTAGAGTAATTCTAAAACAAATACAACCTTACAGAAGTAATATCTGCTGACTGTAAGTAAGCTTTGTAATGAAATTTACTACTCACTCTCATTGTATTGAAAATCTGCAAGATGAAAACTCATAACTACAGACAGTTTTTGACTTCAGCAAAACCTAATGGTGGGGGCGCCCGGGTGACTCAGTTGGTTAAGCAGCTGTCTTCGGCTCAGGTCATGATCCCAGGGTCCTGGGTTGGAGCCCCACGTCAGGCTCCCTGCTCAGTGGGGAGCCTGCTTCTCCCTCTCCCTCTGCCTGCCTCTCTGCCTACTTGTGTAGCTCTCTATCCCTCTGTCAAATAAATAATATAAAATCTTAAAAAAAAAAAAAAACTAATGGTGAACATATATCAATTGAATTTTTTTTAAATTTGACTCCTTTCTATTAATCACCTGAAATTTCAGGTTTATTATTTTGACAAATGATAATTATGTTTAGAGACTAAACAAAATAATGACACATACTCTGTACAGTAAAATTATATGGACACTGCCTGGAAGATTCTTAATTGAAGAGCAAGAGAAAAACCAAACAGGTAGATCAGTTAAACAAAATATAAGGAGGTGAGAGAGAAAACAGGTATAAAGATATTTCTGGAAGAATATCTTGAAGTCCCTTGAGAACTTCTGAGTGAAGGTATTAAGGCAGTTTCAGTAGAATAAGGGACTTTTGAAAAATTATTAAAGAATTACTGAAGAATCAGCATTTTTTTCCATTATGTGAAGGCAACTATTAAAAGGCACCTTTAAAATTGGCACCTAAGGATTTAGTTTTTACAATTTAAGATAACCCTTGGAGGGAAAAAAATACTCAGACTTTTTAAAAAAGCAAATGCAGTGTTGGGCAGAAAGTTTCAAGTTATTGCCCTCTGCTTTTCTGCTTATATTCTCTTCCATGGAACATTCAAGTCAAGTCTCTTCCCCCAGTGTATTTCCTGGTACAGAATCATCACAGTAGGAATTAATAAATGATGGAATGATGCCAGTAAAGGTTTTAAAATTGTTTTGGTTTATATGTAATTTTTTCCTAACATGTTAAGGTTTGATGCAATCGGGGGAAAGCCTTATTACATTTTAGAGAACTCTTTATGAATCCATGGGAATAAGAAAATATACACAAGAACCTCCCTTCAGTGCTGGTAGTGGCAGTTAGGTACCTTCAAAACATTTAAAAAAAATGCTTTTCAATGCACCAAGATATCTGGCTAAGCTGTGAGTATAGAGGAGTCTGTTAAGACTTTTCCCTGCATTAAAAGAAGAGATTAGTGAAAAGTATGCCTTAGGTTTTAATTTTGATGATAATGTACTTTATTAGAAGCAATTCCCTTTAGGATCTTCATCTCAGAGGAGGAAATACTAAATCTTCACTGTAAGGCTGCAAGTGATTGAGTATAGTATTTGGGATAAAAAATGGAAAATATCATATTATGGCTATGTTTTTATTGGTATCATTATTACGTTCTTGATGCTCTGATTACAAAGTTTCATGGTAAGTGGTCTTCCCATGCATCCTGTGTTTTTAGTGTATGATTTTGCACAACGTTAGATTTCTTACAATGTAAAACTTGATCTTGTAGTAGATATATCACCAGTTTTCTAGTAATTTCCTAATCTGTCTCTGTTTTTTGTTTTTTGTTTTAATTTGTAGGAAGGCTAGTATGGCTACCTTAAATTATTTATTTTCATTATAGAAGTATAATTGACATGCAAAGTTACATTAGTTTCAGGTGTGTGATGCAGTGATTCTACAATTCCGTACATTACTCAGTGCTCACTGTGAAACTGGTCATCATCTGTCACCACACAATGTTATTACGATATCATTGACTACATTCCCTATGCTGTACTTTTCATCTCCATGACTTAATTTATTTTATAACTGTAAGTTTGTACCTCTTACTCCCTTCCATCTACTTCATCTTTTCCCCCACCCACCTCCCCTCTGGCAACCACCAGTTTGTTCTCTGTATTTAAGTGTTTGTTTGATTTTGTTTGTTTGTTCATTTGTTTGTTTTTAGATTCTCCATAAATGGAAAATCATATGGTATTTGATTTCTCTGACTTATTTCACTTAGCATAATATGCTCTAGGTCCATCCATGTTGTCACAAACGGTCAGGTCTCCTTCTTTTTCATGGCTGAGTAATATTCTATTGTATATGTATCTGACGTCTTTATCCATTCATCTTTTGGTGCTTCCATATCTTGGCTGTTGCACATAATGCTGTAATAAACATAGGAATGCATATATCTTTTCAAATTAGTGTTTTCATTTTCTTTGGGTAAATACTTCATAGTGTAATTATTGGGTCATATGGTAGTTCTAGTTTTGGAACTTCCATACTGTTTTCTTCAGTGGTTATAGCAATTTACATTCCCACCAAAAGTGCCTGTAGTTTCCCTTTTCTCCACATCCTCACCAACACTTGTTATTTCTTTTCTTTTTGATACCAGCCATTCTGACAGGTATGAGGTGGTATCTCATTGTAGTTTTGATTTGCATTTTTCTGATGATTAGTGATGTTGAGCATCTTTTTATGTATCCATGTGTATTCAGGTTCTCTGCCAATTGTTTTTAATCAAATGGTTTATTTTTTTGGTGTTGAGTTGTATAAGTTTTTTGTGTATTTTGCATATTAATCCCTCATTAGATATAGCATTTGCAAAAATCTTCTCCCATTCAGTAGGTTTCCTTTTTGTTTTCTTGATAGTTTCCTTTGTTGTATAAAAGCTTTTTATTTTGATGTGGTCCCAGTAGTTTATTTTTGGTTTTGTTTCCTTGCCGGAGGAGACATACCCATAAACATGTTACTAGGGGTGATGTCTAAGAGATTACTGCCTATGTTTTTTCTATTTTTTTAATTTATTTTTGTGTATGGTGTAAGAAAGTGGTCCAGTTTTATTCTTTTGCATGTAGCTGTCCAGTTTTCCCAACACTGTTTATTGAAAAGACTGTCTTTTCCCCATTATATATTCTTGACTCCATTGCTGTAGTTTAATTAACCGTGCAGACATGGGTTTATTTCTGGGCCCTTTATTCTGTTCCATTGATTTATGTGTCTCTTTTTGTGCTGGTACCATACTGTTTTGTTTAGTATAGCTTTGTAGTATTATCTTGAAATCTGGGACTGTAATACTTCCAGCTTTGTTCTTCTCTCTCAAGATTGTTTTGACTATACAAGTTTTTTTGTGGTTCCATACATATTTTAGGTTATTCGTTCTAGTTTTGTGAAAAAAGTATTTTGATAGGGATTGCATTAAATCTGTAGATTTCTTTGGGTATAATGGGCATTTTAACAGACTAATTTTTGCAATCCATGAGCATGTAAGTCTTTCCATTCATTTGTATCATTTTCAGTTTCTTTCATCAATGACTTATAGTTTACTGACTTTAGGTCTTTCACCTCCTTGGTTAAATTAATCCTAGATATTTTATTCTTTTTGGTGCAATTGTAAACGGGATTGTTTTTATAATTTCTTTCTTCTGCTTCATTATTGGTGTATGGAAACACAACACACTTCTGTACTTTGATTTTATATCCTGTGACCTTACTGAATTCACCTAACAGTCCTAGGAATTTTTTAATGGAGTCTTTAGGGTTTTCTACATATAGTATCATGTTATTCTGCAAATAGTGAGAGTTTAGCTTTTTCCTTACCAGTGTGGCTGTCTTTTTATTTCTTTTTCTTGTCTGATGGTTGCAGCTAGGACTTCAGGTACTATGTTGAATAAAAGTGGTGAGAGTGGACATCATTGTCTTATTCCTGATCTCAGAGGAAGAGCTCTCAGTTTTTCACTTTTGAGTATAATATTAGATGTGGGTTTTTCATTATGGCCTTTATTATGTTGAGTTATTTTCCTGATAAGCCTGCTTTGTTGAGGATTTTTATCATGAATGGATATTGTACTTTGTCAAATGCTTTTTCTCTATCTATTGAGATGATCATATAGTTTTTATCCTTCCTCTTGTTAATGTGACATATCACATTGACTGATTCATGAGTATTGAACAACTTTTGCATTCCTGGAATGTATTCCAGGAATATATTGTGGAATGTGGTGTGGTGAATGATCTTTTTAATGTATTTTGAATTGTGTTTGCTAATATTTTTTTAAAGATTTTATTTATTTATTTGTCAGAGTGAGGGAACACAAGCAGGGGGAGCAGCAGGCAGAGGGAGAAGCAAGCTCCCCACTGAACAAGGAGCCCAATGCGGGGCTCGATCCCAGGACCCTGGGATCATGACCTGAACCGGAGGCAGATGCTTTAACCAACTGAGCCACCCAAGTGTCCCTGTTTGCTAATATTTTGTTGAGGATTTTTGCATCTGTGTTCATCAGAGATACTGGCTTGTAGCTTTGTTTTTTTGTAGTGTCTTTGTCTGAGTTTGGTATCAGAATAATGTTGGCCTTGTAGAATGAATATGGAAGTTTTCCTTCCTCTTCTGTTTTTTTGGACTAGCTTAAGAAGAATAGGTATTAACTCTTTTTTTTTAAATATTTGGTAGAATTCATCTATGAAGCATCTGGTCTTGGATTTTTGTTTGTTGGCAATTTTTTGATTATCTGGTTTTGGTATCTTGTACAATCCATTTTCGTTCATTCAATTACTTATTTTACATTTGGTTATTATTATATGGTTAGAACAAATATAAAAATTTGCACCAAAAATAAAACAAAGAAACAAAAAAAACTCAGCCTCCTTTTTCTTACTTCCATATATATAACTTCATCATCATGTGATACAACCAATCTCACAGACTCCAAAGCTTAAAGTCTCTTTGACTTTGTACTTTCTAAACACCCTCTCTCCACTCTTTACAATTTTCTTTAAAATTATTCATTTTACCCCCAGGATAAAATAAGTTTATCTATAATGGTCCTAGATATAAAAAAGGCTCAAGGAATGAGTAGGATAGTATGTAGGTATTGAAATATTAGACAAATTAGACACTGTGACAAGCATCTTTGATTAGTTGAACCTCCTCAATGAAATGTGTGAGTTTGATAATGGGACTTCAAAGGAATATATATAGTTGGTAATACTTGATTTAGATTGGTATTAAAACATAGTCTGTAATTTTTTTTTAAAGATTTTATTTATTTTTCAATAGAGAGAGAGAGAGACCCAGTGAGAGAGGGAACACAAGCAGGGGTAGTGGGAGAGGGAGAAGCAGGCTTCCCGCAGAGCAGGGAGCCCGATGCGGGACTCGATCCCAGGACCCCGGGATCATGACCTGAGCTGAAGGCAGACGCTTAACGCCCCTCTCCCCAGCTCATGCTTTCTCTTTCTTTCTCTCTCTCAAAATAAATAAATAAGATCTTTATAAAGAAAAACAGAATTTAATAATAACATTTTTCCACATAATATATGACACATTAATAATTACAAAAATCACACAAATAATCATAATAAACAGATTAAAATAAGAATTTTACAATAAGGGGCGCCTGGGTGACTCAGTTGGTTAAGTGGCTGGCTGCCTTTGGCTCAGGTCATGATTCTAGGGTCCTGGGATCGAGCCCCAATGAACAGGGAGCCCACTTCTCCCTCTGTCCCTCCTCCCCACTTGTTCTCTCTCTCTCTTTCAAATAAATAAATAAAATCTTCAAAAAAAGAATTTTACAATAAAATAATGTAAGAGGGCAGATGAGGGCAGGTGCGGTGGACATGGAATGCTTTATTGAAGAGGTGACTGAAAGAAAAAAAAAAAGGATTCGAATTTATGGCTATTCACAACCAAGAAAGCAAACATAAAAAAAAGCTTGATATTGCAAACATTCCCTTGTAGGTGAAAGATTAGGGGTGCCTGGGTAACTCTGTTAAGCGTCAGACTCTTGATTTCAGCTCATCTCATGATCTCAGGGTCATGAGATGGAGCCCCATGTTGGGCTGTGGTCTCAACATGGATTCTGCTTGAGATCCTCTCCCTCTGCCCCTCCCCCTGCACATGCACGATCACTCTCTCAAAAATAAATAAATAGATATTTTAAAAAAGAAAGATTATTAGATATTTATTGGTGTAAGGAAAGCAGTTAATTTTGATGATTGTAGCTGAATCCAATTTCAGACCAGCTTACTTGCAAAGCATGTATGTGTTTTTAGCATCCAGATTAAAACTGTAGGTATGTGTTACAAGAAGGCATTGGGGCAGCCAGTCTGATAGAGCCAAAGCATAATACACAGAAAAATAAATCTGAAAATCTCCCCTGTCAGATACATCTACATCAGTGGTCTTTCTACTTTGCAAGGACACATAATTCATACTCAGCATTTCAGAAGTAAGCCAGAGCTGCTGCTCTATGGGAGATTACAATCTACCTTAAATTTTACTTTATTTACTGTTGCAGTCAATTAATTCTGCCAAGTTCTAATTTATTGCATCAGAATCGTTGGCTATATGCTTACATCTAAAATTGCATACAATTTTAGAAATGATTCTCCGTTGAAATTGTGTGACTTTTGCCCTTGGAGGCAACCAGGTCACTGTTTCTGTTTTCTGTTAGGGGAATAGCTAGTGTTCTCTGCCATGCTTCAAGTATAGGAGAAGAGTTTGCTTTCTTAATTTCATGTATTTTATAAACATTATGTTTTTTATGTACCTCAGAATATTAATTTAATAAATGGAAAAACAATGCATGTAAGCCACTTAGCACGTATTTAGCTCTTAACAAATGGGAACTATCATTGTCATTATAATTGCTGTCACTGGGTTCTGAGGTAAAATTAGTTCATTAGTAAACAGTGCTATATAAAAATAAATATTTGCTTATGGTATGGTTCTAAACAAAGAAAAACTCCATGTTTCTCTTAAATAAAAACACTAAGGTAAGACATTACTCTACTTCTCTAATTTTTAGACAGTCTCATTCCATCTCTCAAAATGTCTCTCTCCATATGGCAGACAAGAAGACGAAGAACCATCTGATTAACATCCTACCTGTTTAGAAACAATAGCCAAATGAGACAGTCCTTTCAGATTGTACAAGCAAAAAAATCCCAGAGAAGATTCTGACTTATTCACATGCCTGAGACACTCACCATGGCCAGGGGAAGGGGTGCTTTATTTGGCTGTGAATGAGTCACATTTCTGCCCTTTTGTTAGATGGGATTAGCCCTATTGAAACAGATGGATTTCCCACAGGACAGAAAAGTTCATTGCAAAAGAGTGAGTAGATATTAGATTTATAAAATGTATCCAGAAAGCCACTGAATACATCTATCACTCCCTGTCACCCTCACTCATTTCCTTACTGTCCCTCAGATCAGAGCCTGTAATTTTAATCATTTCACGTCCCAAGTCATGCACAATGTATTTGCGTCACCATATTTTTGTTAGCAATGCTCCCTTGCAAATAATTCCACCCTCATTCCAAACATATTAAGTATCTTCGCTCCTCATTTGACATTTACTTGCTACATTCAAATTTTCAATAACAATGGCACTAGGGAAACTTTAGTCCTATAACACCAGGTAAGTGATCATCTCTGTCTCTGCACCTGGAAGGAAATGGTAAAACTGCTTTGTGGTTTTTTGTTTGTTTGTTTTGTTTTTTAAACATTTTTATTTATTTATTTGAGAGAGAAAGAGAAAATGAGAGAGAGAGAGAGCATGAGAGGGGGGAGGGTCAGAGGGAGAAGCAAACTCCCCGCTGAGCAGGGAGCCCGATGTGGGACTCGATCCCGGGACGCCAGGATCATGACCTGAGCCAAAGGCAGTCGCTTAACCAACTGAGCCACCCAGGCGCCCCAGAACTGCTTTGTTTTTAATAGTCAGAAATACATTATTATGTTGTATTTTCTTCTCTGCCCCTCCTTCTCTCCATTATCACCTCCTTTGTGCATCATGGATCCAACATCATTCCTGGAACCTATGTGCCTACCCAGCCTTTATATCCAAACTTGAAATGGGGTGTACCCCTTCCATGACAACTTGACATGTTAAGTAGTGTTTACTCAAGAACATAGACTGGTATGTGGGAGGGCGAAGAAGCTACAATTAGTTAGCGGTGTGAGAAAAGGAAATTTGTGAAGGGAATCCATTTAAACGAGTTTGGGAAGATGGAATGATTGACCTGGAGAAGAAACAAATCTAAATAACAGTGACTTAAAATTATAAATATACACACACTATCCCAGTGAATCCATAATGCAAGTGCATATGACACGAGTTTGTAGGTTTTGTGTTAGTATTATCTTCAGAATTACTACATGGGATAGCTATGCCTCTGAGAACTTTTAAAAATCAGAAAAGCTCACTTGAATTTTTTAACTCTAAATACAGTGGGATCAGGTTCTTTAGTCTCTTAATAATTTGAATACATAAATATTAATTTTATAAGGGATTATTCCCTGAGGCAAAAGTGGCATGGTAAATGATTATTTTCTGAGCTCATCATTATATAGTTTCATTTTAGAAAGTAATAGTGTGTCCAAAATAGATCATTCTTTTAACGGAAAAATAGCAAACTTCTTTGTACCACATCAAAATCAAAAGTTTAAAGCTACAATTTAAGACAATTTAGAGCCTTGTTCTAAAATCCATGAGTAATAGAAAAATCTCTGATCCCTCATCTTGCTTTTTTTCTTTATAGCAACTAACATTTCTTAAAATTATATTATGTAATTCGTTGATTTACTTGTTCATTTTCATTCTCTGCTTTTTTCTTTTTTTTTTGTAAAAACACATGATGTACCGGGAATGCAAAATGGTAGCCATTTTGGAAGACAGTTTGGCAGATTCTCACAAAATTGAACATACAGTTTTTTTTTAATTTAATTTTATTATGTTAGTCTCCATTCATTACACATTAGTTTTTGATGTAGTGTTCCATGATTCATTGTTTGTGCATAACACCCAGTGCTCCACGCAGAACGTGCCCTCTTTAATACCCATCACCAGGCTAACCCATCTCCCCACCCCCCTCCCCTCTAGAACCCTCAGTTTGTTTCTCATAGTCCATAGTCTCTCATGGTTCGTCTCCCCCTCCGATTTCCCCCCCTTCATTTTTCCCTTCCCACTATCTTCTTTTAAAATTAAACATACTCTTACCTATGATCCAGCAATCACACTCCTTGATATTTATCAAAAGAATTGAAAACTTACATCAACATAAAAACTTGTACATGGATGTTTATAGTAGCTCTATTCAAAACACCAAAACCTGGAAGCAACCTTCCTTTGATAGACTGATAGATAAATAAACTGTGATAGAATCCAGACAGTGGAATATGACTCAGCACTAAATGAACTATCAGCCTGTGAAAAGACACAAAGGAAAACTAAGCACATATTACTAAGCGAAAAAAGCCAGTCTGAAAAGTCTGCATGCTATATAATTCCAACTATATGGCATTCTGGAAAAGGCAAAATTATGGATACAGTGAAAAGATCAGCGGTTGCCAGGAGTTAGAAGGACAGAGATGAATAGTAGAGCACAGAAGATCATTAAGCATGAAAGTACTCTGCATGATACTGTTAGGATGGATACATTTCATTATACATTTTTCCACCCATAAAATTTACAACACTGAGAGTGAACCCTAATGTAAATTATGAACTTTGAGTGATAATGATATATCAATGTAGGTTCATCGGCTATAACAAAAGTATCATTCTGGTAGGGAGAGGCTATGCATAAGTGGAATCAGGTAGTATATTAGGAAATCTCAGTGCCTTCCTCTAGTTTTGCTGTGAAATTAAAACTGCTCTGAAAAATAAAGTCTGTTAAAACACATACACACATACACATCATGTAATCTATCTTTTTAACAAATTTTAAGTGCACGGTACAGTATTAACTATATGCACATTTGTTTTTTTTAAAGATAATGAGAACAGGAACATTATCTTTTTTAGCATGATATCCTCTGTATCTTTGCTGAAACATAATAAGAACTTGATAGATATTTGTTGAGTGAATAATAAATATTGCTTAGGTAGCTTATATTTATATAAATTATATGGGATGGACCACTGTCCATAATTCATAGGAATGAAAGTCTCTGAGATTATGAGACATATTCCTGATATCAAACTTGTAATGGACTTTGAAAATCGTAGAGAATCAGAAAACCTCATATTGATTAGAAATCACTAACTTGCTATCCCAAGTCTTTTACACATGGGGCTGGAAGGCAAGGTATTGTACTTTGATTACCGACATGCTGCACTGAAAGAGAGAACAAAAGTATGAAAGATAGAAACCACCAAGGAAAGAAGAAAGAGAGGAAGGGAGGGGAGGTGGGAGGAAGGAAGCATAAGAAAAATCCTTCTCTTGGGCTTGTTACTGAGTGAAGTTTCCACCAGCATCTCAAACTTATTCACTGTGTTGCCTTGGAGAAGTCATGACTTTCATGAGGGTTATTTGTAAAATAAGGAGTTTGTATGAAGTGATTCCTGTGGTTCCTTAAATTCCAGCTTCAGGATTCAAAGTTTATAAAGTTCTTAGTCTATAGAAACAACACATAGCTGTGAGTTAATATTGTTTAACTATTAAAGTCAAGATAAATTCCAAGATAGTGGCTATTAATATTTCAAATACCTATGTGACTGTAAATTGTCTTTGGCTTTGCTTAGAGCTTCTCAGAATACTCTAGGAGTGTTTTTAAAAAGTTAATGTCAAACTAGGCTGAGTACTAGTACTAGTACTAGTACTAAAGAAATGCAACATGCATAGTTATCAGGGGATCTAACAAGATTATTTTTAAAAGGTTTCCTCATTTAACCTATATTTAGGGTGGTAAAATATTAACTTTAACAAAAGTTGAATAAAAAACATTATCTTAGAGTTTATTTCTAGTGAGTGCAAATTCACAACTCTTAGAAATATTTTGAGATAATTACTTTGGCAATTACAAATTATTTTCCCCCCTCAGACCTATAGAAAACATGAGTGCTTAGAAGCACAAATGTAGGTGTCATGGGTAATAAGAAAGTTGGCAGAGTTAAAATAGAGACAGAAAAAATACACCAGCTTCAAATCACATCTTAGACACTAAACGTGATACTTAAATGTTCTCATCATTTAAGTAGAAACACTGTGTTCACCCCACAGTTGTTAAGAGGGTCAGACGAGATAATAGTAATGAGAAGAGCTACCATTGTGCCCCTCCCTGTTCTTCCTAAAAATGTTAATTATTATATATGGCTGTTCACAAACCAAGGATATGATATAGTCTTTAATCAGCTTTTACGTGGAAAATGCATGTAGTAGGCTGAAGCATGGCCCAATGATAGTAGGTCCTAATCCCTGAAAAATTGTACTTGTTACCTTATAAAGAAAGAGTCTTTGCATATGTAATTAAGGTAAGGATCTTAAGATGGTGAGATTGTCCTGATTTATTCTGGAGGAACCTAAATGTATGCACAAGTGTCCTTATTTGACATACCCAGAGAGAGGGGCCTGGGTGAGGAAAAAGTTGAATCTGCTGGCCTTGAAGATGGGAAAGATGCAGCCATCAGCCAGCGAATGCCAGTAGCCATGAGGGATTGCAAGAGGCAAGGAACACACTCTCTCCTAGGGCCTCTGGAAGGAGCTCAACTCTAGACACTGTCATTTTGGCCTGTTGACTTTTTTTGGTGGGGGAGGGAGATGGAATCTTTCATTTTTTATTTTATTTTTAAATTCAAGTATAATTATGGTGTCCTATTACTTTCAGGCATACAGTACAATAATTCAACAATTTTATAGCATTTCTCAGTGCTCAATCAAGTATACTCTTAATCCCCTTAATCTATTTCACACCCCCCACTCCCCACCCCCCGCCACCTTCCTTCTGGCAACTACTAGTTTGTTCCCTGTATTTAAGAGTCTGGTTTTTTTGTTTGTTTGTTTGTTTGTTTTTGTCTCTTGTTTGTTTGTTTTGTTTCTTAAATTCCACATATGAGTGAAATCATATGGTATTTGTCTTTCTCTATCTGACTTATTGCACTTAGCTTAATACCCTCTAGGTTCATCCACTTTTTTTTTTCTTTAAAGATTTTATTTCTTTATTTGACAGAGAAGGAGACACAGCGAGAGAGGGAACACAAGCAGGGGGAATGGGAGAGGGAGAAGCAGGCTTCCCACGGAACAGGGAGCCCGATGCGGGGCTCGATCCCAGGACCCTGGGATCATGACCCGAGCCGAAAGCAGATGCTTAACAACTGAGCCACCCAGGCACCCCATCCGTGTTGTTACAAATGGCAAGATTTCATTCTTTTTTATGGCTGAATAAGAGTCTATTGTAGATACACCACATTTCCTTTATCCATTCATCTATCTATGGATGGACTTTTGGGTTGCTTCCATATCCTGTTGGCCTGTTGACGTGTGACTTTTGGCTTCCAGAGTTGTTAGACAATGAATTTCTCTTGGTTTACGCCACCTAGTTTGTGGCAGTTACTTACAGTGGCCTCAGGAAACTAATACAGTAGGGATTGGATGGGGCAAGTGTGCAGGTTATCATTAACAATAATTACTTAAGTGTATTATATGATGGCAGATACTATGCCCCCAATTAATTTTGAAACAGAACTAAAACTCTGGAAAGAATTCCATTTGTCCATGTGAATACAATTTATATATGATGGTAAAATACTCATCTGTTTCATCTTAAAGCATAATTTATACATGCCTATTGGGTCCTGAGCACTGTGCTGCAGGGCAGAAATAAGATCAAAAACGATTTCCAAGCCTTGTTGCAAGTCTTAGTCTTAGGTGGGAAAGACCTCTCAAAACCACATAATATTGTATAATAGTAACATAATATATACTAGGGACCAAGCATTTTACTTATTTGTACAAAAAATATTAAGCAGGACATTTGCTAGCGCTGGGGTGGACCTATAATGACGATGATGGTGATGTCAGCTAACACTTTCCCAGTGTTTACTCTGTATATAGGACCAGCGGGGGCCAGTCTGCGTATGACCATGTTAAGAGCTTTACATGCATTATCCCCCTCAATCTAAGCAACTAGCTTGTTTGTTTGTTTGTTTGTTTTCATGGTTTGTTTTGTTTAATATAATGACCTCTGGTTCACAGAACTGGATGAGTCATGATCTGGGGTTCTTTGGTTCCTGAAAAACCTTCATCACGTAACACTGGTTCTGCACAGGCCCTTAGGAAATATTTTGATGAACACTAGTAAAGACAACAACCAACATGTGAGCAAAACCTTATTAAAGTCCCCTTTAATATCATCATAATATCATCCATAGTTTTTACATGAACGAGTGAAGGGACAGAGAGGTAGAAGTTACACAGTCAGTCGTGGAGTTGGGATTTGAAACCAGACGGTCATGACATGAGAGCTAATACTTGCTGCTCTCAACTAGAGCTTATGCTGGGAATTCAAGTTACTAAATTCAGTCTTTCATCATTCTTGTACTAAGCCTAACTGAAGTTTGAAAATTTTTCTACCTCTTTTAGATGTAATTTCCACCATCAACTGAAATACTTCACCTTTTGCCACTTATGGTTTGTTTTTTTTTTTTCCCCCTCCTCACACTTCTGTGAATGGTTTATTCACCTTGATAGAGTGAAAATCCTAGGTTTCATGTCAGCCTCAGGGAAGCTTAGTGAGACCTAGTGAATCATTAATGCAGAGGAACCTTTTGTACTTGGCGCAGAAATAAAAATATTAACATTGTTGGAATTGATTGAACCTACTGTACTTGACACTCAAAACAGTAATGGGTCCTTATGTCTGAAGGTTGTGGAAAGCAACACTAGATGGAGCGATGTTGTCCATCATTCACTGAGGCCTGTGTTCCAAAAATGTTTATAGCCCCAGGCAAGAGAAACTGCCATTTCCATTATCATTTGCCGTTTTCTCTAAAAAAATAGATTTCTTAACATATCATGGTGCATATTAATAACCTAAAACTTGTATCAGGAAATTATGAATGAGTTGCTATTTCATAGAAACATTTTTGTACATTAAGAACCTTCTAAAACCATGTATTAAACCCTATTTAAATTTAGCACTTCACATTGACTTATAATCTCTTCCTACTCAAAACAGTTTTTTTTTTTTTTTTTAACTAGGTGTCTTTCTCTATGCTTCTGAAACTTCAAGATACCTGAGAACACCCGGGGATCTTGTAAAAATGCAGATTCTGATTAAGAGCAGGGCCTGTATTCTACATTTCTAACAAGTTCCCAAGTGATGCCAATACAGCCAGTGCACAGGCCACACTTTGAATAGAAAGTCTCTTAACAAGTGGTTCTCAACTGCTGCTCAGTGGGCAGGTGCTGCCTGGCTACTAACGATCATTTGGAGAGCTTCTCTAGTATAGAGACTCTTGAATGATGTTTAGAGATTCCGTGTCAGGGCTTGTGACCCCGAGGCTTGGCCATCTGCATTTCTTCAGTGTAGATAGACAGGATTCTGTTGTTTAGATGAAGAATTCTCAAAAGTGCCAGGGAATGTATTCATTTCATAGCTCTGAAGGGCTATTATAATAAGGATTTAAATAATTTTATAGTCACAGAAAATAAGGCATCTGGAATGTTAAGAAATAAGACCCAGATTTAAAGCCTCTGCTCCAAAGCATGTATACTCTCAGTCTCCTGCTGTATGACTGCCTTGCTTTAGAATGACCTTCCTCCTCCTCCTCATCTTTCATCACCACTCTCACAACTATATAAGAACTTAGCATCTATCACACGGTTGATACTCAGTAAGTACTTGCTATTTTTAACAATAAAAATATCTCACCAAAGGAGGAGAAGAAACTGCCACTCTCATCAACCACTCCCGTGCCTAGCATTTTACACGTGTAATTGCACTTCTTGGCAGTAAGCAAGCCCCTTTATATACATGAGTTCACTTTGCACAATCCAGAAGTCAAGCAGAACACATTCTGAAATGGAAGAAAGAGGTAAGGAAAACTAAATCCTCGAGACTGTTCAAGTTGCTTAATTTCATAGAGCTAGAAGAGAGCAGAGAAGGAACTAGGCACTCCATTTTCTCCCTCTCCTTTTAAGATGCTTTTCTCACCCTACCTACTATTCTTCCACCTCGGTGGCTATCAACTTTGAAATAGATGTGAAACTAACCACCTAAATAACTGTCTCTTTTAATCTTTCTACATATCATATGCAGGCATGCAGTGTCTAAGCTCACTCTTCTTGCTGCAGCTGTGAGAAAAGAAAGCTCTTTTTGTATTCTTCATAAAGCTGTTTCTGTCATGTTGGATGCTGCACCTCTCATATTCCCATGGATTTCTTATTTTCTAGATGAGATTTTACCTCTTTTGATGTAATGGAGAACAGCTATTCTAGGTTTTCAATGAAATTACGCTTACCCTTTTTTTTTTCTAAACAAGACTAACAGAATTTTATAACTTTTCTTGTAATTAAAACTTACCTGATACGTGAATTTGCTAGCTATAACTAAATTTTTTTTTTTATTTTTAAGAGGTAAACAAAAAGGAATTTAGAATTTTCAATTATCAGCTGATATGTATTTGCAAGTAAGGTTTTAATATTTTTCAGGTTTGGGGGATAAGGTTTCCTATCAAAATGACTGTGCTAGTAATGCATTTTGAATTATTTTACCATTTAAAAAAAATAGCCCTTTCTTGTGCAGTAATAGTTGGATATTTGGTCACTGAAAGGCAGTTTCCTTAGAAGTTTTATTTATTAAGCTGTGAATCTCAAACTAGTTTTTGTAGATAATCTCTCAAAATTTCATACGTTTCAGACATTTTTTACATTTCAGAACATATAAGTTATGTATTATACTCTTTATTATTGCAGTATATATAAGTTATTTATTGTACTCTTTATTATTGCAGTATATATGCTACTTACCTATAGTCTGTCACTCAGTGCCTCCTTTGGTCACCAGTAGAATTTAAAATAAGATAGTGTGGTGGAAACAGTCATATGTCTGCCAGTGTCCATTCTCCCAGTCTTGCATTTGGTAATACAAGTGAGTTTTGGCAGGAAATTTACACCTACTTAGCTAGGGGCTCCATTTACAAGCCTCCCGGGATCTGTTGCAGTTAGGAACACATGACCATCTTCTGGGCAACAGATATGAACAGAACTGAGTCCATGGCTATATAAAAAAGAGAAAATTGTAGTTGTTCTTTTAGATATTTAATTTTTTTTTCCCAATGAGTGACCTTTATTCAGTATGACTAAATGGTAAGTTCTTGTTCAGTCTGGAAACTCCTTTTATGCCCAAAATTGTTCTTAACGTGTTTCATATCTTATTTGAGAGTATTTTCTCTCTCTCTCTTTTTTTTTTTTGTTTTTGTTCAAATAAGGCAAAGTATTGTCATCATAACTGTATATTTGTCCTTCAACTTTTGTGGCAAAGTTTTCTTCATCCCTACAGATTTTATCAGACCTAGATTAATGCCCCCTTCTCTGTGCTCTGGCACTGCTCTAGATTTCTCATATCTTAAAAGTTATCACACTATGTTGCACTTGTCTAAGGCCGGGTGGGGCAAGTACCTCTTTGTTCTCTCTTTATCCCCAATTTCTAATGCAGTACATGATATGTGGTAAGTTTTTAATAAGTAACTAAAGAGTACCTGACCGGAGTCCTCTGAGTGTATACCTCTATTTTGGGGAAGAAGGGGGATTATTTTTCTCCTTTCAGGATCAACATTCTGGGAGATAGAAAATGAAACCTATTTTGGTTCCTAAACTATTTGGGATTTTTAGGGAAAACAGTGCTATTTGTGCAGCTCCTGGGCTTCCCTTCTTTTGGACCATTCAATGCACCCCCAGACACAGAACGTGAAACTGTTAGTGAATCATGTCATGTTCAATGTCTTGTGACTCAACAGAACAGAACATAGCACAACCTTTATGGAAGCTGACACAGAACTTTCTTTTTTCAACAGTGTCAGAGGCAAGCTTTTTAAGATAGTTAAGTTCCCTTAATTGGATAGAAAATCTATCTTGTTCGATTACACTTTTTTCCTTTTCATTTATCTGGTAAGTGTAGAATCCTTATCATTTTAGCCATCATTAATAGTGAAAATATCTACCGAAACATCTTACATATTAATTAAGAATCTTTGAAGATTTCCTTGGAAAAAATGGTGACTATAATAAATTCTAGGGATACATTTGCATCAGTGTCTTTACTTAGTAGTGTTGGTTCCGTTAGATTTTTTATAGACATCCTCTTCTTTCCTTTGGAAGTTGCTCATTGACTGTGCCACGAAACGGTAAGTAATCTGTTTTCTTTACAAAGTAAGCTGAGTGCACTGTCTGGCAATAAAGAATCAGAATCTCCATTCTGTCAGTTTTACCACAAGAAGTCTCTTTTTTCTAAAGCCATGGGGTCAAACACTATGGATTTATGAAATTCCTGTTAATTCAAAGAGTGTCTGAATCTTCCACCTGAATAGAACCGTAGTGAACTGGGAGCTATGTAGAAGTAATTCTTGTTGCACTATATGCTCCTCACTGTAGAAAGGTAGAATCTGCACAAAAGCTCAATTTTGTGTCACTCTTATCTTCAAACATATGCTCATTTTTGCTACACATATATGTTAGGCGTGAGTGCACATGCATGAATAAATACATATACGTATATTTACGTGAAAGTATTTAGATATTAGATAGAACTCACTTGAGATCAGCCTTTTGGGGAACTGAGTAAACTTGATCCAAATGCGAATTTCATGGCTTTGTGAACGTGTAGAACCCAATGTCTGTAGGTTCCATGTGTCACAAATACTTCCTCCCCACAGTCAGATACCATTCAGGTCAAATCTTCTTTAAAAGACACCCTTGAGGCCCTTTCATACCCCCATGTAAATTGATTGACTTCCTCATCTGTTCCCATCCCAGGTAGTGTGTATCTCTCTGTTGTGGCTTTCTTCCCATTGCTAGCTAGTTTCTGTCCAAGTGGAGCTTATCTGCCGCACTCTGAGGGACCGCTACCCACTAAATTCCTCAGGGCGGGAAAGAAGGGAGAAAGGAAAAAGGAGTTAACTATGGGAGGCTTAAATAAATGTATGGGTGTGTGGATTTCTGGTTACTGATATGTTAAAAAGGCATGGCGGCTTTGATTGTAAGTGTCAGTATGTGCATTATTGAAGTGTGGGCCTTGATTGGAAATGTTTCCCTGAGTAATTTAAGTAGTCTGTGACCTGTGAAGACATTGTTATTTACTTGCAGTATTAACAGTGTATCTGTAGAAGTGTCTGACATTTCATTAGGAAGTTTAATGAGCTTTTCAAGGTGATCTTGGTGGTCAGTTCAGTCCTAACATGTTATTATAATATGATCAGAGTGAAGAAGAAAAACTCAGTTAAGATAAACAAATAATTATGACTGATGTGAAAATATTGCCAGGATTCTGCCTAAGTGATCTTTTATACAGCACTGAAGCCAGAGGAAATCTCAGGCGACATCTTGCCCACCGGTCTCCTTTTACAGGTGAAAAGCTCTAAGCTTTAAAAAGAGCAGGCTAATTCTTTGTACGGTTGCTTTGTTACTAATTGGCACTAGTTAGAACTCACAGAAACTGTAACTTCCGGCCACCATTCTCCAAGTGCAGTTATTTGAGTTTGTGCTTCTGTGCTTTCGTTATTTTAGCCCTGCAGGTAGAGTCAGGGCCCGTGGTGGTAGTGAGCGCACCATTGCATTCACTTATGTTCTCTTGGTGGGGCCATTTGTCCCCCGCTGGCACTTGGCAAATAATTACATTTTTAATCCAAGCCCTTACACAACCCTTAGGGATGTGAAGAGATCGTAATGTGTATCT